>NW_023006964.1:0-551 GCF_900245975.1 Drosophila guanche | reverse complement strand
GTTTTTTCAGAGGTTGCGGTTTGTTTTTTCACATATCTTAAGTATCTTAATTTTGGTTGTAAAAAACTTTGATTATCTGAATAGTTGATTGATACTGCTATGGAATGGATCCAAACTCTGTGTGGTTTTGGCCTACCGTCTGGGTAAAGCTTTGAAATGCAAAAATGTTGATTGTTGTGAGATTTTTTGTTTTCGAAATGTTTACTTTAAAAACTCGGGAAAAGTCGGGTTTATTTTCTATGGCAGAACATGTATTTTAAGAACTTATTAAGGAAGTAATTTTCAGTTTAAGGTTTTTTCAGAGGTTGCGGTTTGTTTTTTCATATAACTTAAGTTTCTTAATTTTGGTTGTAAAAAACTTTGATTATCTGAAAAGTTGATTGATACTGCTATAAAATGGATCCAAACTCTGTGTGGTTTTGGCCTACCGTCTGGGTAAAGCTTTGAAATGCAAAGATGTTTATTGTTGTGAGATTTTTTGTTTTCGAAATTTTTACTTTAAAAACTCGGGAAAGTCGGGTTTATTTTCTATGGCAGAACTTGTTTTTTAA
>NW_023006963.1:0-551 GCF_900245975.1 Drosophila guanche | reverse complement strand
GGGGGGGGTTGTTAAAAGTCGGCAGAGGCAGAGGGACGACAGAGGCAGAGGCCGAGTGAAGCAGAGTGTGAATGAGAGAATGTGAAAAGAACAACAAAAGCTGCAGGACAGTGTGGGTTTAGCCACTGCTAATTAATTTATTCTTTCTGGCTATAATAATGATCCAATCGGATCCAAATTTGGTGATCTGATAGATATGGCCATTCCCTACAGAATGGCGTTTTTAGTTTTCTTTTATCTTTAAAATTGTAGATTTGGGAGGTTTTCGCCATTTTGCGGGGGCGGAAGGGGGCGGCGCACATCTTTTAAATACACTTGTAACAGTGTGAGCATACAGAAGTCTGGATGCAAAATTTGGTGGCTCTAGGTTTTATAGTCTCTGAGATTCAGGTGCTCAACCAGACGGACGGACGGACAGACGGACGGACAGACGGACAGACAGACAGGGCTCAATCGACTCGGCTATTGATGGTGATCAAGAATATATACACTTTATGGGGTCGGAAACGATTCCTTCTGTGTGTTACATAGTTTAACTTTGTGCACAAATA
>NW_023006962.1:0-551 GCF_900245975.1 Drosophila guanche | reverse complement strand
TTCCTTAATAAGTTCTTAAAAAACAAGTTCTGCCATAGAAAAAAACCCGAGTTTTTAAAGTCAAAATTTCATACAAAATACCTCACAAAAATCAACATTTTTGCATTTCAAAGCTCTACCCAGACCAAAACCACACAGAGTTTGGATCCATTTTATGGCAGAATCAATCAACTTTTCTGATAATCAAAGTGTTTTGCAAACAGATCTTAGATACTAAAGTTATGTGAAAAAACAAACCGCAACCTCTGAAAAAACCTCAATCTAAAAATTACAAAATTGCTAGTTCCTAAAAAACAAGTTCTGCCATAGAAAATAAACCCGACTTTTCCCGAGTTTTTAAAGTAAAAATTTGGAAAAAAAAAATCTTACAACAATCCACATTTTTGCATTTCAAAGCTTTTCCGAGACGGTAGGCCAAAACCACACAGAGTTTGGATCCATTTTATAGCAGTATCAATCAATTTTTCAGATAATCAAAGTTTTTTGCAACCAGATCTTAGATACTTAAGTTATGTGAAAAAAACAAACCGCAACCTCTGAAAAAACATAAA
>NW_023006961.1:0-551 GCF_900245975.1 Drosophila guanche | reverse complement strand
TATAAAAGCTAGAGCCACCAAATTTTGCATCCAGACTTCTGCATGCTCACACTGTTACAAGTGTATTTAAAAAATGTTCCCCGCCCCCATCCGCCCCCGCAAAAGGTCGAAAACCTCCCAAATCTAAAATTTTAAAGATAGAAGAAAACTAAAAACGCCATTCTGTAGGGAATGGCCATATCTATCAGATCACCAAATTGTGATCCGATTGGATCATTATTATAGCCAGAAAGAAGAAATTAATTAGCAGTGGCTAAACCCACACTGTCCTGCAGCTTTTACTGTTCTTTTCACATTCTCTCATTCACACTCTGCTTCACACGGCCTCTGCCGACTTTAAACCCCCCCCCCCCCCCCCCTCACGCAGCTTATATTTGTTTTATACCCGGTACTCGAAGAGTAAATAGGGTATATTGTATTTGTGCACAAAGTTAATGTATGTATCACACAGAAGGAATCGTTTCCGACCCCATAAAGTGTATATATTCTTGATCACCATCAATAGCCGAGTCGATTGAGCCCTGTCTGTCTGTCCGTCTGTCCGTCCGTCT
>NW_023006960.1:0-551 GCF_900245975.1 Drosophila guanche | reverse complement strand
CAAAATTGTTAGTTCTTAAAAAACAAGTTCTGGCATAGAAAATAAACCCGACTTTTCCCGAGTTTTTAAAGTAAAAATTTCGAAAAAAAAAATATCACAACAATCAACATTTTTGCATTTCAAAGCTTTTCCGAGACGGTAGGCCAAAACCACACAGAGTTTGGATCCATTTTATAGCAGAATCAATCAACCTTTCAGATAATCAAAGTTTTTTACAACCAGATCTAAGATACTTAAGTTATGTGAAAAAACCAACCGCAACCTCTGAAAAAACCTTAAACTTAAAATAACTTCCTTAATAAGTTCCTAAAAAAACAAGTTCTGCCATAGAAAATAAAACCGACTTTTCCTAAGTTTTTAAAGTAAAAATTTCGAAAAAAAAAATATCACAACAATCAACATTTTTGCATTTCAAAGCTTTTCCGAGACGGTAGGCCAAAACCACACAGAGTTTGGATCCATTTTATAGCAGAATCAATCAACTTTTCAGATAATCAAAGTTTTTTGCAACCAGATCTAAGATACTTAAGTTATGTGAAAAAAACAAACCG
>NW_023006959.1:0-551 GCF_900245975.1 Drosophila guanche | reverse complement strand
AAAAAGTTCTGCCATAGAAAATAAAACCGACTTTTCCCGAGTTTTTAAAGTCAAAATTTCGAGAAAAAAAAATCTCACAAAAATCAACATTTTTGCATTTCAAAGTTTTTCCGAGACGGTAGGCCAAAACCACAAAAAGTTTGGATCCATTTAATAGCAGTATCAATCAACTTTTCAGATAATCAAGGGTTTTTACAACCAAAATTAAGATACTTAAGTTATGTGAAAAAACGAACCGCAACCTCTGAAAAAACCTTAAACTAAAAATTACAAAATTGCTAGTTCTTAAAAAACAAGTTCTGCCATAGAAAATAAAACCAACTTTTCCCGAGTTTTTAAAGTCAAAATTTCGAAAAAAAAATCTCACAACAATCCACATTTTTGCATTTCAAAGCTTTTCCGAGACCGTAGGCCAAACCCACACAGAGTTTGGATCCATTTTATAGCAGAATCAATCAACTTTTCAGATAATCAAAGTTTTTTACAACCAAAATTAAGATACTTAAGTTATGTGAAAAACCAACCGCAACATCTGAAAAAACCTTAAACTA
>NW_023006958.1:0-551 GCF_900245975.1 Drosophila guanche | reverse complement strand
CCTTAATAGGTTCCTAAAAAACAAGTTCTACCATAGAAAATAAAACCGACTTTTCCCGAGTTTTTAAAGTCAAAATTTCGAAGAAAAAAAATCTCTCACAACAATCAACATTTTTGCATTTCAAAAGTTTTCCGAGACGGTAGGCCAAACCCACAAACAGTTTGGATCCATTTAATAGCAGTATCAATCAACTTTTCAGTTAATCAAAGTTTTTTACATCCAAAATTAAGATACTTAAGTTATGTGAAAAAACGAACCGCAACCTCTGAAAAAACCTTAAACTAAAAATTACAAAATTGCTAGTTCTTATAAAAACAAGTTCTGCCATAGAAAATAAAACCAACTTTTCCCGAGTTTTTAAAGTCAAAATTTCGAAAAAAAAAATCTCACAACAATCCACATTTTTGCATTTCAAAGCTTTTCCGAGACGGTAGGCCAAAACCACACAGAGTTTGGATCCACTTTATAGCAGAATCAATCAACTTTTCAGATAATCAAAGTTTTTTTGCAACCAGATCTAAGATACTTAAGTTATGAAAAAAAAACAAACC
>NW_023006957.1:0-551 GCF_900245975.1 Drosophila guanche | reverse complement strand
CCCCCCCCCCGCCCCCCTCACGCAGCTTATATTTGTTTTATACCCGGTACTCGAAGAGTAAATAGGGTATATTGTATTTGTGCACAAAGTTAATGTATGTAACACACAGAAGGAATCGTTTCCGACCCAGTAAAGTGTATATATTCTTGATCACCATCAATAGACGAGTCGATTGAGCCCTGTCTATCTGTCCGTCTGTCCTTCCGTCTGTCCGTCCGTCTTGTTGAGCACCTGAATTTCAGAGACTATAAAAGCTAGAGCTACCAAATTTTGCATCCACACTTCTGTATGCTCACACTGTTACAAGTGTATTTAAAAAATGTGCCCCGCCCCATTCCGCCCCCGCAAAAAAGCGAAAACCTCCCAAATCTACAATTTTAAAGATAGAAGAAAACTAAAAACGCCATTCTGTAGGGAATGGCCATATCTATCAGATCACCAAATTGGATCATTATTATAGCCAGAAAGAAGAAATTAATTAGCAGTGGCTAAACCTACACTGTCCTGCAGCTTTTGTTGTTCTTTTCACATTCTCTCATTCACACTCTGCT
>NW_023006956.1:0-551 GCF_900245975.1 Drosophila guanche | reverse complement strand
AAACAAACCACAACCTCTGAAAAAACCTTAAACTAAAAATTACAAAATTGCTAGTTCTTAAAAAACAAGTTCTGCCATAGAAATTAAAACCAACTTTTCCCAAGTTTTTAAAGTCAAAATTTCGAAAAAAAAAAAAATCTCACAACAATCCACATTTTTGCATTTCAAAGCTTTTCCGAGACGGTAGGCCAAAACCACACAGAGCTTGGATCCACTTTATAGCAGTATCAATCAACTTTTCAGATAATTAAAGTTTTTTACAACCAAAATTAAGATATTTAAGTAATGTGAAAATACAAACCGCAACCTCTGAAAAAACCTGAAACTTAAAATTACTTTCTTAATAAGTTCTTAAAAAACAAGTTCTGCCATAGAAAATAAACCCGACTTTTCCCGAGTTTTTAAAGTAAAAATATCGAAAAAAAAAATCTCACAGCAATCAACATTTTTGCATTTCAAAGCTTTACCCAGACGGTAGGCCAAAACCACACAGTTTGGATCCATTTTATAGCAGTATCAATCAACTTTTCAGATAATCAAAGTTTTTTACA
>NW_023006955.1:0-551 GCF_900245975.1 Drosophila guanche | reverse complement strand
TAACTTAAGTATCTTAGATCTGGCTGTAAAAAACTTTGATTATCTGTAAAGTTGATTCATACTGCTATAAAATGGATCCAAACACAGTGTGGTTTTGGCTTACCGTCTGGGTAAATCTTTTTAATGCAAAATTGTTGATTGTTGTGAGATTTTTTTTTTTTCGAAATTTTTACTTTAAAAGCTCGTGAAAAGTCGCTTTTATTTTCTATGGCAGATCTTGTTTTTTAGAACTAGCAATTTTGTAATTTTTAGTTTAAGGTTTTTTCAGAGGTTGCGGTTTGTTTTTTCACATAACTTAAGTATCTTAATTTTGGATGTACAAATCTTACATTATCTGAAAAGTTGATTGATCCTGCTATAAAATGGTTCCAAACTCTGTGTGGTTTTGGCCTACCGTCTGGGTAAAGCTTTGTAATGCAAAATTGTTGATTGTTGTGAGATTTTTTTTCCAAATTTTGACTTCAAAAACTCGGGAAAAGTCGGGTTTATTTTCTATGGCAGAACTTGTTTTTTAAGAACTTATTAAGGAAGTAATTTTAAGTTTCAGGTTT
>NW_023006954.1:0-551 GCF_900245975.1 Drosophila guanche | reverse complement strand
TAAACACGACTTTTCCCGAGTTTTTAAAGTCAACATTTTGACAATAAAAATCTCACAAAAATCAAAATTTTTGCAGACGGTAGGCCAAAACCACTCACAGTTTGGATCCATTTTATAGCAGTATCAATCAACTTTTCAGATAATCAAAGTTTTTTGCAACCAGATCTAAGATACTTACGCTATGTGAAAAAACAAAAAGGTACCTCTGAAAAAACCTTAAACTAAAAATTACATCCTTATTAAATTCTTAAAAAACAAGTTCTGCTATAGAAAATAAACCCGACTGTTCCCGAATTTGCAAAGTCAAAAATTCGAACAAAATACGTTACAAAAATCAACATTTTTGCATTTGAAAGCTTTATCCAGACGGTAGGCCAAAACCACACACAGTTTGGATCCATTTTATAGCAGAATCAATCAGCTATTAGGACAATCAAAGTTTTTTGCAACCAGATCTAAGATACTTAAGCTATGTGAAAAAACAAAAAAGTTACCTCTGAAAAAACCTTAAACTAAAAATGACATCCTTATTAAATTCTTGAAAAAAAAGA
>NW_023006953.1:0-551 GCF_900245975.1 Drosophila guanche | reverse complement strand
GAGTTTGGATCCATTTTATAGCAGAATCAATCAACTTTTCAGATAATCAAAGTTTTTTGCAATCAGATCTAAGATACTTAAGTTATGTGAAAAAACCCCTTAAACTAAAAATTACAAAATTGATAGTTCTTAAAAAACAAGTTCTGCCGTAGAAAACAAAACCGACTTTTCCCGAGTTTTTAAAGTCAAAAATTCGTAAAAAATACCTCACAAAAATCAACATATTTGCAATTTAAAGCTTAAACCAAAACCACACAGAGTTTGAATCCATTTTATAGTAGAATCAATCAACTTTTCAGATAATCAAAGTTTTTTGCAATCAGATCTAAGATACTTAGGTTATGTGAAAAAACCGCAACCTCTAAAAACCCCTTAAACTAAAAATTACAAAATTGATAGTTCTTAAAAAACAAGTTCTGCCATTGAAAATAAACCCGACTTTTTCCGAGTTTTTAAAGAAAAAATTTCGAAAACAAAAAATCTCAGAACAATCAACATTTTTGCATTTTAAAGCTTTACCCAGACGGTAGGCCAAAACCACACAGAGTTTG
>NW_023006952.1:0-551 GCF_900245975.1 Drosophila guanche | reverse complement strand
TCTTTTAATAATTTTCAAAGTTTGTTACTTTTTTGTTTAAGGTTTTTTAGAAGTAGCGGTTTGTTTTTTCACATAACTTAACCATCTTAGACCTGGTTGTAAAGAACTTTGATTACTTTGATTTTTCATAGGTTGCGGTTTGTTTTTTCACATAACTTAAGTATCTTAATTTTGGTTGTAAAAAACCTTGATTATCTAAAAAGTTGATTGATACTGCTATTAAATGGATCCAAACTGTTTGTGGTTTTGGCCTAACGTCTCGGAAAAGCTTTGAAATGCAAAAATGTTGATTGTTGTGAGATTTTTTTTTTCTTCGAAATTTTGACTTTAAAAACTCGGGAAAAGTCGGTTATATTTTCTATGGCAAAACTTGTTTTTTAAGAACTTGTAATTTTGTAATTTTTAGTTTAAGGTTTTTTCAGATGTTGCGGTTGGTTTTTCACATAACTTAAGTATCTTAATTTTGGTTGTAAAAAACTTTGATTATCTGAAAAGTTGATTGATTCTGCTATAAAATGGATCCAAACTCTGTGTGGGTTTGGCCTACCGTC
>NW_023006951.1:0-551 GCF_900245975.1 Drosophila guanche | reverse complement strand
AATGCTTATTGTTGTGAGATTTTTTGTTTTCGAAATTTTTACTTTAAAAACTCGAGAAAAGTCGGGTTTATTTTCTATGGCAGAACTTTTTTTTTAAGAACTTATTAAGGAAGTAATTTTTAGTTTAAGGTTTTTTTTAGAGCTTGCGGTTTGTTTTTTTTCATAACTTAAGTATCTTAGATCTGGTTGCAAAAAAAATGTTATTATCTGAAAAGTTGATTGATTCTGCTATAAAATGGATCCAAACTCTGTGTGGTTTTGGCCTACCGTCAGGGTAAAGCTTTGAAATGCAAAAATGTTGATTTTTGTGAGGTATTTTGAACGAAATTTTAACTTTAAAAACTCGGGTTTATTTTCTATGGCAGAATTTGTTTTTTAAGAACTTATTAAGGAAGTAATTTTAAGTTTAAGGTTTTTTCAGAGGTTGCGGTTTGTTTTTTCAAATAACTTAAGTATCTTAATTGTGGTTGTAAAAAGCTTTGATTATCTGAAAAGTTGATTGATACTGCTATTAAATGGATCCAAACTGACTGTGGTTTTGGCCTACCGCC
>NW_023006950.1:0-551 GCF_900245975.1 Drosophila guanche | reverse complement strand
TGTTTTTTAGGAACTTATTAAGGAAGTAAGTTTTAGTTTAAGGTTTTTTCAGAGGTTGCGGTTTGTTTTCTTACATAACTTAAGTATCTTAATTTTCGTTGTAAAAAACTTTGATTATCTGAAAAGTTGTTTGATACTGCTATAAAATGGATCCAAACTGTGTGGTTTTGGCTTACCGTCTGGGTAAAACTATGAAATGCAAAAATGTTGATTGTTGTGAGATTTCTTGTTTTCGAAATTTTTACTTTAAAAACTCGGGAAAAGTCGGGTTTATTTTCTATGCCAGAATTTGTTTTTTAAGAACTTATTAAGAAAGTAATTTTAAGTTTAAGGTTTTTTCAGAGGTTGCGGGTTGTTTTTTCACATAACTTAAGTCTCATAGATCTGGTTGCAAAAAACTTTGATTATCTGAAAAGTTGATTGATACTGCTATAAAATGTATCCAAACTCTGTGTGGTTTTGGCCTAACGTCTGGGTAAAGCTTTAAAATGCAAAAATGTTGATTGCTGTGAGATTTTTTTTTTCGAAATTTTTACTTTAAAAACTCGGGA
>NW_023006949.1:0-551 GCF_900245975.1 Drosophila guanche | reverse complement strand
AACTAAAAATTACAAAATTGCTAGTTCTTAAAAAACAAGTTCTGCCATAGAAAATAAAACCAACTTTTCCCAAGTTTTTAAAGTCAAAATTTCGAAAAAAAAAATCTCACAACAATCCACATTTTTGCATTTCAAAGCTTTTCCGAGACGGTAGGCCAAAACCACACAGAGTTTGGATCCATTTTATAGCAGAATCAATAAACTTTTCAGAAAAACAAACCGCAAGCTCTAAAAAAAACCTTAAACTAAAAATTACTTCCTTAATAAGTTCTTAAAAGAAAAGTTCTTCCATAGAAAAGAAACCCAACTTTTCCCGAGTTTTTAAAGTAAAAATATCGAAAAAAAAAAAATTTCACATCAATCAACATTTTTGCATTTCAAAGCTTTACCCAGACGGTAGGCCAAAACCACACAGTTTGGATCCATTTTAAAGGAGTATCAATCAACTTTTCAGATAATCAAAGTTTTTTACAACCAAAATTAAGATACTTAAGTAATGTGAAAAAACAAACCACAACCTCTGTAAAAACCTTAAACTAAAAATTACATCC
>NW_023006948.1:0-551 GCF_900245975.1 Drosophila guanche | reverse complement strand
GGAACTTATTAAGGATGTCATTTTTAGTTTAAGGTTTTTTCAGAGGTTGCGTTTTGTTTTTTCACAATATTTAAGTATCTTAATTTTGGTTTTAAAAAACTTTAATTATCTGAAAAGCTGATTGATACTGCTATAAAATGGATCCAAAATCTGTGTGGTTTTGGCCTACCGTCTCAGTTAAGCTTTAAAATGCAAAAAAGCTTATTGTTGTGAGATTTTTTGTTTTCGAAATTTTTACTTTAAAAACTCGAGAATAAACCCGACTTTTATTTTCTATGGAAGTTCTTTTTTTTTAAGAACTTATTAAGGAAGTAAGTTTTAGTTTAAGGTAATTTTTAGGGGTTGCGGTTTGTTTTTTTTTTCATAACTTAAGTATTTTTGATCTGGTTGCAAAAAACTTTGATTATTAGAAAAGTCGGGTTTATTTTCTATGGCAGAACTTTTTTTTAAGAACTTATTAGGGAAGTAATTTTTAGTTTAAGGTTTTTTTCTAGAGATTGTGGTTTTTTTTTTCATAACTTAAGTATCTTTGATCTGGTAGCAAAAAACTT
>NW_023006947.1:0-551 GCF_900245975.1 Drosophila guanche | reverse complement strand
TTGTCTTTGCATATGATATGGGAAAAATACCTAGCCGGCAATGTCTGATACTTTATTTGGTTGGATATGTGTATAGTTGTTACTATATACGAATAATATTGAAGTGTTTGTGTGTTTCTTGTATTAAAATACGAGAACAAATGACTGTTAGGGGCGCTCCCTATTGTAGGCACCTGATTTGCGGAAGCCGTGGCAAAAAACCTACATAGGGAGTAGTGTCGTGCTTGCTATATTTCATATGATAAAGAATTTAAAATTTGTCCTTACCTATGATATGGGGAAAATACCTAGCCGGCAATGTCTGATACTTTATTTGGTTGGATATGTGTATAGTTGTTTTGTGTGTTTCTTATATTAAAATACGAGAACAAATGACTGTTAAGGGGCACTCTCGATTGTAATCACCCGATTTGCGGAAGCCGTGGCAGAAAACCTCTATAGGGAGTGGTATCGTGCTTGGTATATTTCATATGATGAACAATTTAAAATTTGTCCTTACATATGGTATAAGGAAAATACCTAGATGGCAATGTCTGATACTTTATATGGTT
>NW_023006946.1:0-551 GCF_900245975.1 Drosophila guanche | reverse complement strand
GGTTTTGGCCTACCGTCTGGGTAAAGCTTTGAAATGCAAAAATTTTGATTGTTGTGAGTATTTTATTGTTAAAATTTTGACTTTAAAAACTCGGGAAATGTCGGGTTTATTTTCTATGGCAGAACTTGTTTTTTAGGAACTTATTAAGGATGTTATTTTTTGTTTAAGGTTTTTTTCAGAGGTAGCGATTTGTTTTTTTTTCACATAGCATAAGTATCTTAGATCTTGTTGCAAAAAACTTTGATTATCTGAAAAGTTGTTTGATGCTGCTATGAAGTGGATCCAAACTGTGTGTGGTTTTGGCCTGCCGTCTGGGTAAAGCTTTGAAATGCAAAAATGTTGATTTTTGTGAGGAAGAGTCGAGTTTATTTTCTATGGCAGAACTTGTTTGTTAGGAACTTATTAAGGATGTAATTTTTTGTTTAAGGTTTTTTTCAGAGGTAGCGATTCTTCGAATTTTTGACTTTAAAAGCTCGGGAAAAGTCGGATTTATTTTCTATGGCAGAACTTGTTTTTTAAGAACTTATTAAGGATGTAATTTTTTGTTTAAG
>NW_023006945.1:0-551 GCF_900245975.1 Drosophila guanche | reverse complement strand
TTTAAAGTCAAAATTTCGTACAAAATACCTCACAAAAATCAACATTTTTGCATTTCAAAGCTTTACCCAGACGGTAGGCCAAAACCACACAGAGTTTGGATCCATTTTATAGCAGAATCAATCAACTTTTCAGATAATCAAAGTTTTTTGCAACCAGATCTAAGATACTTAAGTTATGTAAAAAAACAAACCGAAACCTCTGAAAAAACATTAAAACACAAATTACTTCTTAAAAAACAAGTTCTGCCATAGAAAATAAACCCGAGTTTTTAAAGTAAAAATTTCGAAAACAAAAAATCTCACAACAATCAACATTTTTGCATTTCAAAGCTTTTCCGAGATGGTAGGATATAACCACAAACAGTTTGGATCCATTTTATAGCAGTATCAATCAACTTTTCAGATAATCAAAGTTTTTTGCAACCAGATCTAAGATACTTAAGTTATGTAAAAAAACAAACCGCAACCTCTGAAAAAACCTTAAACTAAAAATTACAAAATTGCTAGTTCCTAAAAAACAAGTTCTGCCATAGAAAATAAACCCGACTTTT
>NW_023006944.1:0-551 GCF_900245975.1 Drosophila guanche | reverse complement strand
CGGAAACCTCTGAAAAAACATTAAACAAAAAAAGTACAAACTTTGAAAGCTCTTAAAAAAAAGTTCCGCAATAGAAAATAAACCCTAATGTTCCCGAGTTATTAAAGTCAATATTTCGACAATAAAAATCTCACAACAACCAACATTTTTGCATTTCAAAGCTTTACCCAGGCGGTAGGCCAAAACCACACACAGTTTGAATCAATTTTTTAGCAGTATCAATAAACTTTTCAGATAATTAAAGTTTTTTGCAACCAGATGTAAGATACTTAAGTTATGTGAAAAAAACCGCAACCTCTGAAAAAACATTAAACAAAAAAAGTACAAACTTTGAAAATTCTGAAAAGAAAAGCCCACGACCAGCCGATCATCCCTTGCTGGCTCTGCGATAACGTAGTGCACGCAAAATGTATTGGGTTCTCAGGCCTCGTGGGTGACGCAATTTCGAAGCGTAATGGTCTGCATTACAGTTGCGAGGCATGTCGGTCTATCGAGAATGACATGGTCACGTTTATGAGGCAGACGCGAAAGGGCTTTAAGGAGCTGACCGT
>NW_023006943.1:0-551 GCF_900245975.1 Drosophila guanche | reverse complement strand
CCGACTTTTCCCGAGTTTTTAAAGTCAAAAATTCGTTAAAAATACCTCACAAAAATCAACATTTTTGCATTTCAAAGCTTTACCCAGACGGTAGGCCAAAACCACACAGAGTTTGGATCCATTTAATAGCAGTATCCATCAACTTTTCAGAAAATCAAAGTTTTTTGCAACCAGATCTAAGATACTTAAGATAAGTTCTGAAAAAACAAGATCTGCCATTAAAAATAAACCCGACTTTTCCCGAGTTTTGAAAGTCAAAAATTCGTAAAAAATACCTCACACAAATCAACATTTTTGCATTTCAAAGCTTTACTCAGACGGTAGGCCAAAACCAGAGTTTGGATCCATTTTGTAGCAGTATCAATCAACTTTTCAGATAATCAAAGTTTTTTACAACCAGATCTAAGATACTTAAGTTATGTGAAAAAACAAACCGCAACCTCTGAAAAAACCTTAAACTAAAAATTACATCCTTAATAAGTTCCTAAAAAACAAGTTCTGCCATTAAAAATAAACCCGACTTTTCCCGAGTTTTTAAAGTCAAAAATTCG
>NW_023006942.1:0-551 GCF_900245975.1 Drosophila guanche | reverse complement strand
AACTTATTAAGGAAGTAATTTTAAGTTTAAAGTTTTTTTCAGAGGTTAAGGTTTGTTTTTTTACATAACTTAAGTATCCTAATTTTGGTTGTAAAAAACTTTGATTATCTGAAAAGTTGATTGATACTGCTTTAAAATGGATCCAAACTCTGTGTGGTTTTGGCCTACCGCCTGGGTAAAGCTTTGAAATGCAAAAATGTTGATTTTTGTGAGGTATTTTTTACGAACTTTTGACTTTAAAAACTCGGGAAAAGTCGGGTTTATTTTCTATGGCAGAACTTGTTTTTTAAGAACTTATTAAGGAAGTAATTTTAAGTTTAAGGTTTTTTCAGAGGTTGCGGTTTGTTTTTCACATAACTTAAGTATCTTAGATCTGGTTGCAAAAAGCTTTGATTATCTGAAAAGTTGATTGATACTGCTATAAAATGGATCCAAACTCTGTGTGGTTTTGGCCTACCGTCTGGGTAAAGCTTTAAAATGCAAAAATGTTGATTGTTGTGAGATTTTTTTTTTCGAAATTTTGACTTTAAAAACTTGGGAAAAGTCGGTTT
>NW_023006941.1:0-551 GCF_900245975.1 Drosophila guanche | reverse complement strand
TAGCAATTCTGTAATTTTTAGTTTAAGGTTTTTTCAGAGGTTGCGGTTCGTTTTTTCACATAACTTAAGTATCTTAATTTTGTTTGTAAAAAACTTTGATTATCTGAAAAGTTGATTGATACTGCTATAAAATGGATCCAAACTGAGTGGTTTTGGCCTACCGTCTGGGTAAAGCTTTGAAATGCCAAAATTTTGATTGATGTGAGATTTTTTTTTTCGATATTTTTACTTTAAAAACTCGGAAAAAGTTGGGTTTATTTTCTTTGGCAGAACTTGTTTTTTAGGAACTTATTAAGAAAGTAATTTTTATTTTAAGGTTTTTTCAGATGTTGCTGTTGGTTTTTCACATAATTTAAGTATCTTAATTTTGGTTGTAAAAAACTTTGATTATCTGAAAAGTTGATTGATTCTGCTATAAAATGGATCCAAACTCTGTGTGGTTTTGGCCTACCGTCTGGGTTAAGCTTTAAAATGCAAAAATGGTAATTTTTGTGAGGTATTTTGTACGAAATTTTGACTTTAAAAACTCGGGTTTTTTTTCTATGGCAGAA
>NW_023006940.1:0-551 GCF_900245975.1 Drosophila guanche | reverse complement strand
AAACTGGGTGGATCGACCAGGATCTGCTATTCTCAGCCTCCTTCAAGTCGGTCACTCCATTCACAATAACCGCAAAGAACAACGCAGAAAGGGACTGGCCGTTGGCGCATTTACCTAAAGTTATGTATGTACGTCTGGATTAGTGACGGAGCTGCTGTTTCGCGGAGTCTGCTTACGTAGAGTCAAAACGTTGTCCAGAGTTATTTATGTCTCTGATTAAATATTTATCGAACTTTCCTTTTCAGAATGTCTCGTTGATTCTGCAGCAATCAGTCAGGTCAGGGATTGGCCATCTATAGATTTCAAGTGAGGGACAAAGGATTTTTGGGCGGGCACTCACAGATCCCAGGCCATGTCCTCGCCATGGCTGAGAATCTCTGCAAATACCTGCTGCACTTCTCGGGCCGTGAGATTCGGTGGTTCAGCCATATTGTTGAATATTTTACATTTTAATGCACTTTAGAATCGCCCAGCGATATTTGTATGTATCGATATATCGATATATGAACAGCAATATATTTTCGAACAGTACCTACACCTTTTACGCCCAT
>NW_023006939.1:0-551 GCF_900245975.1 Drosophila guanche | reverse complement strand
GTTGCGGTCTGTTTTTTCACATAACTTAAGTATCTTAGATCTGGTTGAAAAAAACTTTAATTATCTGAAAATTTTATTGATACTGCTAAAAAATTGATGCAAACTGTGTGTGGTTTTGGCCTACCGCCTGGGTAAAGCTTTGAAATGCAAAAATGTTGGTTGTTGTGAGATTTTTATTGTCGAAATATTGAATTTGAAAACTCGGGAACAGTCGGGTTTATTTTCTATGGCAGAACTTTTTTTTAGGAACTTATTAAAGATGTAATTTTTAGTTTAAGGTTTTTCAGAGGTTGCGGTCTGTTTTTTCACATAACTTAAGTATCTTAGATCTGGTTGCAAATAACTTTGATTCTCTAAAAGTTGATTGATACTGATAAAAAATTGATCCAAACTGTGTGTGGTTTTGGCCTACCGTCTGGGAAAAGCTTTGAAATGCAAAAATGTTGGTTGTTGTGAGATTTTTATTGTCGAAATATTGACTTTAAAAACTCGGGAACATTAGGGTTAATTTTCTATGGCAGAACTGTTTTTTAGGAACTTATTAAAGATAT
>NW_023006938.1:0-551 GCF_900245975.1 Drosophila guanche | reverse complement strand
CAGAGTGTGAATGAGAGAATGTGAAAAGAACAACAAAAGCTGCAGGACAGTGTGGGTTTAGCCACTGCTAATTAATTTATTCTTACTGGCTATAATAATGAACCAATCGGATCCCAATTTATTGATCTGATAGATATGACCATTCCCTACAGAATGGCGTTTTTAGTTTTCTTCTATCTTTAAAATTGTAGATTTGGGAAGTTTTCGCCCTTTTGCGGGGGCGGAATGGGGCGGGGCACATTTTTTTAATACGCTTGTAACAGTGTGAGCATACAGAAGTCTGGATGCAAAATTTGGTAGCTCTAGCTTTTATAGTCTCTGAGATTCAGGTGCTCAAAAAGACGGACGGACAGACGGAAGGACAGACGGACGGACAGACAGGGCTCAATCGACTCGGCTATTGATGGTGATCAAGAATATATACGCTTTATGGGGTCGGAAACGATTCCTTCTGTGTGTTACATACATTAACTTTGTGCACAAATACAATATACCCTATTTACTCTTCGAGTACCGGGTATAAAAGAAATATAAGCTGCGTGAGGGGGGGG
>NW_023006937.1:0-551 GCF_900245975.1 Drosophila guanche | reverse complement strand
AAAAAAAAACCCGAGTTTTTAAAGTCAAAATTTCGTACAAAATACCTCACAAAAATGAACATTTTTGCATTTTAAAGCTTTATCCAGACGGTAGGCCAAAACCACACCGAGTTTGGATCCACTTTATAGCAGTATCAATCAACTTTTCAGATAATCAAAATTTTTTACAACCAAAATTCAGATTCTTAACTTATGTGAAAAAACAAACTGCAACCTCTGAAAAAAACCTTAAACTAAAAATTACATCCTTAATAAGTTCCTAAAAAACAAGTTCTGCCATAGAAAAGAAACCCGACTTTTCCCGACTATTTAAAGTAAAAATATCAAAAAAAAAAAAAATCTCACATCAATTAACATTTTTGCATTTCAAAGGCTTATCCAGACGGTAGGCCAAAACCACTCAGTTTGAATCCATTTTATAGCAGTATCAATCAACTTTTCAGATAATAAAAGTTTTTTACAAACAAAATTAAGATACTTAAGTTATGTGAAAAAACGAACCGCAACCTCTGAAAAAACCTGAAACTAAAAATTACAAAATAGCTAGTTCT
>NW_023006936.1:0-551 GCF_900245975.1 Drosophila guanche | reverse complement strand
AAAGCTTTACCCAGACGGTAGGCCAAAACCACACAGTTTGGATCCATTATATAGCAGTATCAATCAACTTTTCAGATAATCAAAGTTTTTTTCAACAAAAATTAAGATTCTTAAGTTATGTGAAAAAACAAACCACAACCTCTGAAAAAACCTTAAACTAAAAATTACAAAATTGCTAGTTCTTAAAAAACAAGATCTGCCATAGAAAATAAAAGCGACTTTTCCCGAGTTCTTAAAGTCAAAATTTCGAAAAAAAAAAATCTCACAACAATCAATATTTTTGTTTTTCAAAGCTTTTCCGAGACGGTAGGCCAAAACCACAAAAAGTTTGGATCCATTTAATAGCAGTATCAATCAACTTTTCAGATAATCAAGGGTTTTTACAACCAAAATTAAGATACTTAAGTTATGTGAAAAAACAAACCACAACCTCTGAGAAAACCTTAAACTAAAAATTACAAAATTGCTAGTTCTTAAAAAACAAGTTCTGCCATAGAAAATAAAACCAACTTTTCCCGAGTTTTTAAAGTCAAAATTTCGAGAAAAAAAAA
>NW_023006935.1:0-551 GCF_900245975.1 Drosophila guanche | reverse complement strand
GAGAATGTGAAAAGAACAACAAAAGCTGCAGGACAGTGTGGGTTTAGCCACTGCTAATTAATTTCTTCTTTCTGGCTATAATAATGATCCAATCGGATCCCAATTTGGTGATCTGATAGATATGGCCATTCCCTACAGAATGGAGTTTTTAGTTTTCTTCTATCTTTAAAATTGTAGATTTGGGAGGTTTTCGCCCTTTTGCGGGGGCGGAATGGGGCGGGGCACATTTTTTAAATACACTTGTAACAGTGTGAACATACAGAAGTCTGGATGCAAAATTTGGTGGCTCTAGCTTTTATAGTCTCTGAGATTCAGGTGCTCAACAAAACGGACGGACAGACGGACGGACAGACGGACAGACAGACAATGCTCAATCGACTCGGCTATTGATGGTACTCAAGAATATATACACTTTATGGGTTCGGAAACGATTCCTTCTATGTGTTACATACATTAACTTTGTGCAGAAATACAATATACCCTATTTACTCTTCGACTACCGTGTATAAAACAAATATAAGCTGCGTGATGGGGGGGGGGGGGGGGGGGGG
>NW_023006934.1:0-551 GCF_900245975.1 Drosophila guanche | reverse complement strand
TTTGGCCTACGGTCTCGGAAAAGCTTTGAAATGCAAAAAAGTTGATTGTTGTGAGATTTTTTTTTCTCGAAATTTTGACTTTAAAAACTCGGGAAAAGTCGGTTTTATTTTCTATGGCAGAACTTGTTTTTTAAGAACTAGTAATTTTGTACTTTTTAGGTTAAGGATTTTTCAGAGGTTGTGGTTTGTTTTTTCACATAACTTAAGTATCTTAACTGTGGTTGTAAAAAACTTTGATTATCTGAAAAGTTGATTGATACTGCTATTAAATGGATCCAAACTGTTTGTGGTTTTGGCCTACGGTCTCGGAAAAGCTTTGAAATGCAAAAAAGTTGATTGTTGTGAAATTTTGTTTTTTTCGAAATTTTTACTTTTCAAACTCGGGAAAAGTCGGTTTTATTTTCTATGGCAGAACTTGTTTTTTAAGAACTAGTAATTTTGTAATTTTTAGTTTAAGGTTTTTTCAGAGGTTGTGGTTTGTTTTTTCACATAACTTAAGTATCTTAATTTTGGTTGTAAAAACCCTTGATTATCTGAAAAGTTGATTGATA
>NW_023006933.1:0-551 GCF_900245975.1 Drosophila guanche | reverse complement strand
TATCAATCAGCTTTTCAGATAACCAAAGTTTTTACAACAAAAATTAAGATACTTAAGTTATGTGAAAAAACAAAGCGCTACTTCTAAAAAACCTTAAACAAAAAAGTACAAACTTTGAAAATTCTTAAAAATAAAGTTCTGCCATAGAAAATAAACCCGACTCTTTCCGAGTTTTAAAAGTCAAAATTTCGTAAAAAAATACCTCACAAAAATCAAAATTTTTGCATTTCAAAGCTTTGCCCAGACGGTAGGCCAAAACCACACAGAGTTTGGATCCATTTTATAGCAGTATCAATCAACTTTTCAGATAATCAAAGATTTGTACAACCAAAATTAAGATACTTAAGTTATATGAAAAAACAAACCGCAACCTCTGAAAAAACCTTTAACTAAAAATTACATCATTAATAAGTTCCTGAAAAACAAGTTCTGCCATAGAAAATAAACCCGACTTTTCCCGAGTTTTTAAAGTCAAAATTTGGAAACAAAAAAATCTCACAACAATTAACAATTTTGCATTACAAAGCTTTACCCAGACGGTAGGCCAAAAC
>NW_023006932.1:0-551 GCF_900245975.1 Drosophila guanche | reverse complement strand
TTACAAAATTGCTAGTTCTTAAAAAACAAGTTCTGCCATAGAAAATAAAACCAACTTTTCCTGAGTTTTTAAAGTCAAAATTTCGAAAAAAAAATCTCACAACAATCCACATTTTTGCATTTCAAAGCTTTTCCGAGACCGTAGGCCAAAACCACAAACAGTTTGGATCCATTTAATAGCAGTATCAATCAACTTTTCAGATAATCAAGGGTTTTTACAACCAAAATTAAGATACTTAAGTTATGTGAAAAATCGAACCGCAACCTCTGAAAAAACCTTAAACTAAAAATTACAAAATTACTAGTTCTTAAAAAACAAGTTCTGCCATAGAAAATAAAACCAACTTTTCCCTAGTTTTTAAAGTCAAAATTTCGAAAAAAAAATCTCACAACAATCCACATTTTTGCATTTCAAAGCTTTTCAGAGACGGTAGGCCAAAACCACTCAGAGTTTGGATCCATTTTATAGCAGTATCAATCAACTTTTCAGATAATCAAAGTTTTTTACAACCACAGTTAAGATACACAAGTTATGTGAAAAAACAAACCGAA
>NW_023006931.1:0-551 GCF_900245975.1 Drosophila guanche | reverse complement strand
CGGCTTCCGCAAATCGGGTGCCTTCAATAGGGAGTGCCTCTTAGTAGTCATTTGTTCTCGTATTTTAATACAAGAAACACACAAACACTTCAATATTATTCGTATATAGTAACAACTATACACATATCCAACCAAATAAAGTATCAGACATTGCCGGCTATGTTTCATCTAATGAAATATACCAAGCACGACACCACTCCCTATAAAGGTTTTCTGCCACGGCTTCCGCAAATCGGGTGATTACAATCGAGAGTGCCTCTTACCAGTCATTTGTTCTCGTATTTTAATACAAGAAACACACAAACACTTCAATATTATTCGTAAATAGTAACAATTATATACATATCAAACAATATAAAGTATCAGACATTGCCATCTAGGTATTTTCCCCATATCATATGTAAGGACAAATTTTAAATTGTTCATCATATGAAATATACCAAGCACGACACCACTCCATACAGAGGTTTTTTGCCACGGCTTCCGCAAATCGGGTGCCTTCAATAGGGAGTGCCTCTTAGTAGTCATTTGTTCTCGTATTTTAATACAAG
>NW_023006930.1:0-551 GCF_900245975.1 Drosophila guanche | reverse complement strand
CCGAGACGGTAGGCCAAAAGCACACAGAGTTTGGATCCACTTAATAGCAGTATCAATCAACTTTTCAGATAATAAAAATTGTTTACAACCAAAATTAAGATTGTTGTACAAAATTGCTAGTTCTTAAAAAACAAGTTCTGTCATAGAAAATAAAACCAACTTTTCCCGAGTTTTTAAAGTCAAAAATTCGAAAAAAAAATCTCACAACAATCCACATTTTTGCATTTCAAAGCTTTTCCGAGACGGTAGGCCAAAACCACACAGAGTTTGTATCCATTTTTTAGCAGAATCAATCAACTTTTCAGATAATAAAAGTTTTTTTGCAACCAGATCTAAGATACTTATGTTATGAAAAAAAAAACAAACCGCAAGCTCTAAAAAAAACCTTAACCTAAAAATTACTTCCTTAATAAGTTCTTAAAAGAAAAGTTCTTCCACAGAAAATAAACCCAACTTTTCCCGAGTTTTTAAAGTAAAAATATCGGAAAAAAAAATCTCACATCAATTAACATTTTTGCATTTCAAAGTCTTATCCAGACGGTAGGCCAAAA
>NW_023006929.1:0-551 GCF_900245975.1 Drosophila guanche | reverse complement strand
ATACTTAAGTTATGTGAAAAAACAAACCGCAACCTCTGTAAAAACCTTAAACAAAAAAAGTACAAACTTTGAAAATTCTTAAAAGAAAAGTTATGCCATAGAAAATAAACCCTAATCTTCCCGAGTTTTTAAAGTCAATATTTCGACAATAAAAATCTCACAACAACCAACATTTTTGCATTTCAAAGCTTTACCCAGACGGTAGGAAAAAACCACAAACAGTTTCGATCAATTTTTTAGCAGTATCAATCAACTTTTAGATAATCAAATTTTTTTGCAACCAGATCTAAGATACTTAGGTTATGTGAAAAAACAGACCGCAGCCTCTGAAAAAACCTTAAATTAAAAAATTACATCTTTAATAAGTTCCTAAAAAAAAGTTCTGCCATAGAAAATAAACCCGACTGTTCCCGAGTTTTTAAAGTCAATATTTCGACAATAAAAATCTCACAGCAACCAACATTTTTGCATTTCAAAGCTTTACCCAGACGGTAGGCCAAAACCACACACAGTTTGGATCAATTTTTTAGCAGTATCAATCAACTTTTCAG
>NW_023006928.1:0-551 GCF_900245975.1 Drosophila guanche | reverse complement strand
AAACCGCAACCTCTGCAAAAACCTTAAACTAAAAATTACAAAATTGCTAGTTCTTAAAAAACACGTTCTGGCATAGAAAATAAAACCGACTTCTCCCGAGTTTTTAAAGTGAAAATTTCGAAAAAAAATTCACAACAATCCACATTTTTGCATTTCAAAGCTTTTCCGAAACGGTAGGCCAAAACCACACAGAGTTTGGATCCATTTTATAGCAGAATCAATCAACTTTTCTGATAGTCAAAGTTTTTTTGCAACCAGATCTTAGATACTTAAGTTATGTGAAAAAACAAACCGCAACCTCTGAAAAAACCTTAAACTAAAAATTACAAAATTGCTAGTTCTTAAAAAACACGTTCTGGCATAGAAAATAAAACCGACTTCTCCCGAGTTTTTAAAGTGAAAATTTCGAAAAAAAATTCACAACAATCCACATTTTTGCATTTCAAAGCTTTTCCGAAACGGTAGGCCAAAACCACACAGAGTTTGGATCCATTTTATAGCAGTATCAATCAACTTTTCAGATAATCAAAGTTTTTTGCAACCAGATCTAA
>NW_023006927.1:0-551 GCF_900245975.1 Drosophila guanche | reverse complement strand
ACTTTAAAAACTCGGGAAAAGTTGGTTTTATTTTCTATGGCAGATCTTGTTTTTTAAGAACTAGCAATTTTGTAATTTTTAGTTTAAGGTTTTTTCAGAGGTTGTGGTTTGTTTTTTCACATAACTTAAGTATCTTAATTTTGGTTGTAAAAAACTTTGATTATCTGAAAAGTTGATTGATACTGCTATAAAATGGATTCAAACTGTGTGGTTTTGGCCTACCGTCTGGGTAAAGCTTTGAAATGCAAAAATGTTGATTGATGTTAGATTTTTTTTTTTCGAAAATTTGATTTTGAGGTTGAGGTTTGTTTTTTTCACATAACCTAGTTATCTTAGATCTGGTTGTATGGATCTTTGTTTATCTGAAAAGTTTATTCATACTGCTATCAAGTGGTTTGTTTTTTCACATAACTTAAGTATCTTAATTTTGGTTGTAAAAAACTTTGATTATCTGAAAAGTTGATTGATACTGCTATAAAGTGGATCCAAACTCTGTGTGGTTTTGGCCTACCGTCTCGGAAAAGCTTTGAAATGCAAAAATGTGGATTGTT
>NW_023006926.1:0-551 GCF_900245975.1 Drosophila guanche | reverse complement strand
ACTAAAAATTACAAAATTGCTAGTTCTTAAAAAACAAGTTCTGCCATAGAAAATAGAACCAACTTTTCCCTAGTTTTTAAAGTCAAAATTTCGAAAAAAAAATCTCACAACAATCCACATTTTTGCATTTCAAAGCTTTTCCGAGACCGTATGCCAAAACCACAAATAGTTTGGATCCATTTAATAGCAGTATCAATCAACTTTTCAGATAATCAAAGTTTTTTACAACCAAAATTAAGATACTTAAGTTATGTAAAAAAACAAACCACAACCTCTGAAAGAACCTTAACCTAAAAATTACAAAATTACTAGTTCTTAAAAAACAAGTTCTGCCATAGAAAATAAAACCGAGTTTCCCGAGTTTTTAAAGTCAAAATTTCGAGAAAAAAAAATCTCACAAAAATCAACATTTTTGCATTTCAAACCTTTTCCGAGACGGTAGGCTAAAACCACAAAAAGTTTGGATCCAGTTAATAGCAGTATCAATCAACTTTTCAGATAATCAAGGGTTTTTACAACCAAAATTAAGATACTTTAGTTATGTGAAAAAA
>NW_023006925.1:0-551 GCF_900245975.1 Drosophila guanche | reverse complement strand
TTTTTTAAGAACTAGTAATTTTGTAATTTTTAGTTTAAGGTTTTTTCAGAGGTTGCGGTTCGATTTTTCACATAACTTAAGTATCTTAATTTTGGTTGTAAAAACCCTTGATTATCTGAAAAGTTGATTGATACTGCTATTAAATGGATCCAAACTGTTTGTGGTTTTGGCCTACGGTCTCGGAAAAGCTTTGAAATGCAAAAATGTGGATTGTTGTGAGATTTTTTTTTCGAAATTTTGACTTTAAAAACTTGGGAAAAGTTGGTTTTATTTTCTATGGCAGAACTTGTTTTTTTAAGAACTAGCTATTTTGTAATTTTTAGTTTCAGGTTTTTTCAGAGGTTGTGGTTTCTTTTTTCACATAACTTAAGTATCTTAATTTTGTTTGTAAAAAACTTTGATTATCTGAAAAGTTGATTGATACTGCTATAAAATGGATCCAAACTGAGTGGTTTTGGCCTACCGTCTGGATAAGCCTTTGAAATGCAAAAATGTTGATTGATGTGAGATTTTTTTTTTTTCGATATTTTTACTTTAAAAACTCGGGAAAA
>NW_023006924.1:0-551 GCF_900245975.1 Drosophila guanche | reverse complement strand
CCCCCCCCCACCATCACAGCTTATATTTGTTTTATACCCGGTACTCGAAGAGTAAATAGGGTATATTGTATTTGTGCACAAAGTTAATGTATGTAACACACAGAAGGAATCGATTCCGACCCCATAAAGTGTATATATTCTTGGTCACCATCAATAGCCGAGTCGATTGAGCCCTGTCTGTCTGTCCGTCTGTCCGTCCGTCTGTCCGTCCGTCTTGTTGAGCACCTGAATCTCAGAGACTGTAAAAGCTAGAGCCACCAAATTATGCATCCAGACATCTGTATGCTCACACTGTTACAAGTGTATTTAAAAAATGTGGCCCGCCCCCTTCCGCCCCAGCAAAAGAGCGAAAACCTGCCAAATCTACAATTTTAAAGATAAAAGAAAACTAAAAACGCCATTCTGTAGGGAATGGCCATATATATCAGATAAATAAATTGGGATCCGATTGGATCATTATTATAGCCAGAAAGAAGAAATTAATTAGCAGTGGCTAAACCCACACTGTCCTGCAGCTTTTGTTGTTCTTTTCACATTCTCTCATTCACACT
>NW_023006923.1:0-551 GCF_900245975.1 Drosophila guanche | reverse complement strand
GAGCATACAGAAGTCTGGATGCAAAATTTGGTGGCTCTAGCTTTTATAGTCTCTGAGATTCAGGTGCTCAACAAGACGGACGGACAGACGGACAGACGGACGGACAGACAGACAGTGCTCAATCGACTCGGCTATTGATGGTGATCAAGAATATATACACTTTATGGGGTCGGAAACGATTCCTTCTGTGTGTACAATATACCCTATTTACTCTTCAAGTACCGGGTATAAAACAAATATAAGCTGCGCGAGGGGGGGGGGGGGTGCATTCCCTACAGAATGGCGTTTTTAGTTTTCTTTTAACTTTAAATTTGTAGATTTGCAGGAGAGTGTGGGTTTAGCCACTGCTATATAATATCTTCTTTCTGGCTATAATGATCCAATCGGATTCCAATTTAATGATATGATAGATATGGCCATTCCCTACAGAATGGCGTTTTTAATTTTCTTCTATCTTTAAAATTGTAGATTTGGGAGGTTTTCGCCCTTTTGCGGGGGCGGAATGGGGAGGGGCACATTTTTTAAATACACTTGTAACAGTGTGAGCATAC
>NW_023006922.1:0-551 GCF_900245975.1 Drosophila guanche | reverse complement strand
AGTTATGTGAAAAAACAAACCAAAACCTCTGAAAAAACCTTAAACTAAAAATTACAAAATTACTAGTTCTTAAAAAACAAGTTCTGCCATAGAAAATAAAACCGACTTTTCCCGAGTTTTTAAAGTCAAAATATCGAGAAAAAAAAATCTCACAACAATCCACATTTTTGCATTTCAAAGCTTTTCGAGACGGTAGGCCAAAACCACTCAGAGTTTGGATCCATTTTATAGCAGTATCAATCAACTTTTCAGATAATCAAAGTTTTTTACAACCAAAATTAAGATACTTAAGTTATGTAAAAAAACAAACCACAACCTCTGAAAAATCCTTAACCTAAAAATAACAAAATTACTAGTTCTTAAAAAACAAGTTCTGCCATAGAAAATAAAACCGACTTTTCCCGAGTTTTAAAAATCAAAATTTCGAGAAAAAAAAATCTCACAACAATCAACATTTTTGCATTTCAAAGCTTTTCCGAGACCGTAGGCCAAAACCACAAACAGTTTGGATCCATTTAATAGCAGTATCAATCAACTTTTCAGATAATCAA
>NW_023006921.1:0-551 GCF_900245975.1 Drosophila guanche | reverse complement strand
AAAATCTCACAACAATTCACATTTTTGCATTTCAAACCTTTTCCGAGACGGTAGGCCAAAACCACACAGAGTTTGGATCCATTTTATAGCAGAATCAATAAACTTTTCAGATAATCAAAGTTTTTTTTGCAACCAGATCTAAGATACTTAAGTTATGAAAAAAAAAACAAACCGCAAGCTCTAAAAAAAACCTTAATCTAAAAATTACTTCCTTAATAAGTTCTTAAAAGAAAAGTTCTTCCATAGAAAATAAACCCAACTTTTCCCGAGTTTTTAAAGTAAAAATATCGCAAAAAAAAAATCTCACATCAATCAACATTTTTGCATTTCAAAGCTTTACCCAGCCGGTAATCCAAAACCACACAGTTTGGATCCATTTTATAGAAGTATCAATCCACTTTTCAGATAATCAAAGTTTTTTACAACCAAAATTAAGATACTTAAGTTATGTGAAAAAACAAACCACAACCTCTGAAAAAACCTTAAACTTAAAATTACTTTCTTAATAAGTTCTTAAAAAAACAAGTTCTGCCATAGAAAATAAACCCAAG
>NW_023006920.1:0-552 GCF_900245975.1 Drosophila guanche | reverse complement strand
CTCTGTGTGGTTTTGGCCTACCGTCTCGGAAAAGCTTTGAAATGCAAAAATGTTGTGAGGTATTTTTTACGAATTTTTGACTTTAAAAACTCGGGAAAAGTCGGGTTTATTTTCTATGGCAAAACTTGTTTTTTAGGAACTTATTAAGGATGTCATTTTTAGTTTAAGGTTTTTTCAGAGGTTGGGGTTTGTTTTTTCACATAACTTAAGTATCTTAGATCTGGTTGTAAAAAACTTTGATTATCTGAAAAGTTGATTGATACTGCTATAAAATGGATCCAAACTCTGTGTGGTTTTGGCCTACCGTCTGGATAAAGCTTTGAAATGCAAAAATGTCGATTTTTGTGAGGTATTTTTTTACGAATTTTTGACTTTAAAAACTCGGGAAAAGTCGAGTTTATTTTTAATGGCAGAACTTGTTTTTTAAGATCTTATTAAGGAAGTAATTTTAAGTTTAAGGTTTTTTCAGAGGTTGCGGTTTGTTTTTTCACATAACTTAAGTATCTTAGATCTGGTTGAAAGAAAACTTTGATTATCTGAAAAGTTGATTGA
>NW_023006919.1:0-552 GCF_900245975.1 Drosophila guanche | reverse complement strand
CAATAGATGCTGCCCAGGCAAGCGGCAGTGACCCTCCTTCTAGAGCGAATAGAGAAAGGCCACAGTCTGAATGGTCTTGCCGAGGCCCATCTCATCGGCTAGAATGGTGTCGATGGCCTGTCGAGGCTCTTCAGGTACTTTATCCGATTTTGAGATATTTTAATTAGTATTGATTCAAGTTCATCCCACCGTAGTGTGACCGATGAAAACAGCGCTGGCGCAGCACAGCTCATTGATCAGACGATGAACATTAGACAGCAGATTGCAGCTCCAGCTCGAAAACATCATCACATCCGTTCTTGTGAACTCCTCTCTCGAGTTCGAAGTATCGGCATTGTGGATGGTTCAGCAGAACAGCAGGTTCAGGACAGCCCAATCGTTGCTGCCCAGGCAAGCGGCAGTGACCCTCCTTCTAGAGCGAATAGAGAAAGGCCACAGTCTGAATGGTCTTGCCGAGGCCCATCTCATCGGCTAGAATGGTGTCGATGGCCTGTCGAGGCTCTTCAGGTACTTTATCCGATTTTGAGATATTTTAATTAGTATTGATTCAAG
>NW_023006918.1:0-552 GCF_900245975.1 Drosophila guanche | reverse complement strand
GCAGCTTATATTTGTTTTATACCCGGTACTCGAAGAGTAAATAGGGTATATTGTATTTGTGCACAAAGTAAATGTATGTAACACACAGAAGGAATCGTTTCCGACCCCATAAAGTGTATATATTCTTGATCGCCATCAATAGCTGAGTCGATTGAGCCCTGTCTGTCTGTCCGTCCGTCTGTCCGTCCATCTTGTTGAGCACCTGAATCTCAGAGACTATAAAAGCTAGAGCCACCAAATTTTGCATCCAGACTTCTGTATGCTCACACTGTTACAAGTATATTTAAAAAATGTGCCCCGCCCATTCCGCCCCCGCAAAAGGGCGAAAACCTAACAAATCTACAATTTTAAAGATAGAAGAAAACTAAAAACGCCATTCTGTAGGGAATAGCCATATCTATCAGATCACCAAATTGGAATCCGATTGGATCATTATTATAGCCAGAAAGAAGAAATTAATTAGCAGTGGCTAAACCCACACTGTCCTGCTGCTTTTGTTGTTCTTTTCACATTCTCTCATTCACACTCTGCTTCACTCGGCCTCTGCCTCTG
>NW_023006917.1:0-552 GCF_900245975.1 Drosophila guanche | reverse complement strand
TAGCAGAATCAATCAACTTTTCAGATAATCAAAGTTTTTTACAATCAAAATTAAGATACTTAAGTTATGTGAAAAACCAACCGCAACATCTGAAAAAACCTTAAACTAAAAATTACAAAATTACAAGTTCTTAAAAAACAAGTTCTGCCATAGAAAATAAAACCGACTTTTCCCGAGTTTTTAAAGTCAAAATTTCGAAAACAAAAAATCTCACAACAATAAGCATTTTTGCATTTCAAAGCTTAACCGAGACGGTAGGCCAAAACCACACAGAGTTTGGATCCATTTTATAGCAGTATCAATCAACTTTTCAGATAATTAAAGTTTTTTACAACCAAAATTAAGATTAAGTAAGATTAAGGTAAGTTATGTAAAAAAACAAACCGCAACCTCTGAAAAAACCTTAAACTTAAAATTACTTTCTTAATAAGTTCCTAAAAAACAAGTTCTGCCATAGAAAATAAACCCGAGTTTTTAAAGTCAAAATTTCGTCCAAATACCTCACAAAAATGAACATTTTTGCATTTTAAAGCTTTACCGAGACGGTAGGCC
>NW_023006916.1:0-552 GCF_900245975.1 Drosophila guanche | reverse complement strand
TTGCATTTCAAAGCTTTACCGAGACGGTAGGCCAAACCCACACAGAGTTTGGATCCATTTTATAGCAGAATCAATCAACTTTTCAGATAATCAAAGTTTTTTACAACCAAAATTAAGATACTTAAGTTATGTGAAAAACCAACCGCAACATCTGAAAAAACCTTAAACTAAAAATTACAAAATTACAAGTACTTAAAAGGCAAGTTCTGCCATAGAAAATAAAACCGACTTTTCCCGAGTATCCATCCAGTATCCATCAACTTTTCAGATAATCAAGGGTTTTTACAACCAAAATTAAGATACTTAAGTTATGTGAAAAAACAAACCACAACCTCTGAAAAAACCTTAAACTTAAAATTACAAAATTACAAGTTCTTAAAAAACAAGTTCTGCCATAGAAAATAAAACCGACTTTTCCCGAGTTTTTAAAGTCAAAATTTCGAAGAAAAAAAAAATCTCACAACAATCAACATTTTTGCATTTCAAAGCTTTACCGAGACGGTAGGCCAAACCCACATAGAGTTTGGATCCATTTTATAGCAGAATCAATCA
>NW_023006915.1:0-552 GCF_900245975.1 Drosophila guanche | reverse complement strand
GTGGTTTAAAGTCGGCAGAGGCAGAGGGACGGCAGAGGCAGAGGCAGAGTGAAGCAGAGTGTGAATGAGAGAATATGAAAAGAGCAACAAAAGCTGCAGGACAGTGTGGGTTTAGCCACTGCTAATAAATTTCTTCTTTCTGGCTATAATAATGATCCAATCGGATCCCAATTTGGTGATCTGATAGATACGGCCATTCCCTACAGAATGGCGTTTTTAGTTTTCTTCTATCTTTAAAATTGTAGATTTGGGAGGCTTTCGCCCTTTTGCGGGGGCGGAATGGGGCGGGGCACATTTTTTAAATACACTTGTAACAGTGTGAGTATACAGAAGTCTGGATGCAAAATTTGGTGGCTCTAGCTTTTATAGTCTCTGAGATTCAGGTGCTCAACAAGACGGACGGACAGACGGACGAACAGACAGGGCTCAATCGACTCGGCTATTGATGGTGATCAAGAATATATACACTTTATGGGGTCGGAAACGATTCCTTCTGTGTGTTACATACATTAACTTTGTGCACAAATACAATATACCCTATTTACTCTTCGA
>NW_023006914.1:0-552 GCF_900245975.1 Drosophila guanche | reverse complement strand
AGTTCTTAAAAAACAAGTTCTGCCATAGAAAAAAAACCCGAGTTTTTAAAGTCAAAATTTCGTACAAAATACCTCACAAAAATCAACATTTTTGCATTTTAAAGCTTTTTCCAGACGGTAGGCCAAAACCACACAGAGTTTGGATCCATTTTATAGCAGAATCAATCAACTTTTCTGATAATCAAAGTGTTTTGCAACCAGATCTTAGATACTTAAGTTATGTGAAAAAACAAACCGCAACCTCTGAAAAAACCTTAAACTAAAAATTACAAAATTGCTAGTTCCTAAAAATCACGTTCTGCCAAAGAAAATAAACCCGACTTTTCCCGAGTTCTTAAAGTCAAAATTTGGGAAAAAAAAAAATCTCACAACAATCAACATTTTTGCATTTTAAAGCTTTACCCAGACGGTAGGCCAAAACCACACAGAGTTTGGATCCATTTTATAGCAGTATCAATCAACTTTTCAGATAATCAAAGTTTTTTACAACCAAAATTAAGATACTTAAGTTATGTGAAAAAACAAACCGCAACCTCTGAAAAAACCTCAAAC
>NW_023006913.1:0-552 GCF_900245975.1 Drosophila guanche | reverse complement strand
CTTGTTTTTTAAGATCTTTTTAAGGAAGTAATTTTAAGTTGAAGGTTCTTTTCAGAGGTTCCGGTTTGTTTTTTCACATAACCTAAGTATGTGATTATCTGAAAAGTTGATTGATACTGCTTTAAAATGGATCCAAACTCTGTGTGGTTTTGGCCTACCGTCTGGGTAAAGCTTTAAAATGCAAAAATGTTGATTGTTTTGAGATTTTTTTTTTTCCATAATTTTACTTTAAAAACTCGGGAAAAGTCGGGTTTATTTTCTATGGCAGAACTTGTTTTTAAGGAACTTATTAAGGAGGAAAGTTTTAGTTTAAGGTTTTTTCAGAGGTTGCGGTTTGTTTTTTCACATAACTAAAGTATCTTAGATCTGGTTGTAAAAAGCTTTGATTATCTGAAAAGTTGATTGATACTGCTTTAAAATGGATCCAAACTCTGTGTGGTTTTGGCCTACCGTCTCGGAAAAGCTTTGAAATGCAAAAATGTTGATTGTTGTGAGATTTTATGTTTTCGAAATTTTGACTTTAAAAACTCGGGAAAAGTCGGGTTTATTTTC
>NW_023006912.1:0-552 GCF_900245975.1 Drosophila guanche | reverse complement strand
CAACCAGATCTAAGATATGTGAAAAATTATGTGAATTATGTGATTATGTGAAAAAACAAACCGCTACTTCTAAAAAAACCTTAAATTAAAAATTACATCTTTAATAAGTTCCTAAAAAAAGTTCTGCCATAGAAATCAACCCGACTCTTCCCGAGTTTTTAAAGTCAAAATTTCGTAAAAATTACCTCACAAAAATTAACATTTTTGCATTTCAAAGCTTTTCCCAGACGGTAGACCAAAACCACAAAGAGTTTGGATCCATTTTACAGCAGTATCAATAAACTTTTCAGATAATCAAAGTTTTTTGCAACCAGATCTAAGATACTAAAGTTATGTGAAAAAACAAACCGCAGTCTCTGAAAAAACCTTCAATAAAAAAGTACAAACTTTGAAAATTCTTAAAAGAAAAGTTCTGCCATAGAAAATAAACCCGACTGTTCCCGAATTTGTAAAGTCAAAATGTCGTGAAAAATACCTCACGAAAATCAACATTTTTGCATTTCAAAGCTTTACCCAGACGGTAGGCCACAACCACACACAGTTTGGATCCAT
>NW_023006911.1:0-552 GCF_900245975.1 Drosophila guanche | reverse complement strand
TACTTAAGTTATGTGAAAAAACAAACCGCAACCTCTGAAAAAAAACCTTAAACTAAAAATTACATCCTTAATAAGTTCCTAAAAAAACAAGTTCTGCCATAGAAAATAAAACCGAATTTTCCTAAGTTTTTAAAGTCAAAATTTCGAAAAAAAAAATCTCACAACAATCAACATTTTTGCATTTTAAAGCTTTACCCAGACGGTAGGCCAAAACCACACAGAGTTTGGATCCATTTTACAGCAGAAACAATCAACTTTTCTGATAATCAAAGTTTTTTGCAACCAGATCTTGGGTACTTAAGTTATGTGAAAAAACAAACCTCAACCTCTGAAAAAACCTTAAACTTAAAATTACTTCCTTAATAAGTTCTTAAAAAACAAGTTCTGGCATGGAAATTAAACCCGACTTTTCCTGAGTTTTTTAAGTCAAAAATTCGTAAAAAATACCTCACAAGAAACAACATTTTTGCATTTCAAAGCTTTATCCAGACGGTAGGCCAAACCCACACAGAGTTTGGATCCATTTTATAGCAGTATCAATCAACTTTTCAG
>NW_023006910.1:0-552 GCF_900245975.1 Drosophila guanche | reverse complement strand
GTGGTTTTGGCCTACCGTCTCGGAAAAGCTTTGAAATGCAAAAATGTGGATTGTTGTGAGATTTTTTTTTTTTTCGAAATTTTGACTTTAAAAACTTGGGAAAAGTTGGTTTTATTTTCTATGGCAGAACTTGTTTTTTAAGAACTAGCAATTTTGTAATTTTTAGTTTAAGGTTTTTTCAGAGGTTGCGGTTCATTTTTTCACATAACTTGAGTATCTTAATTTTGGATGTAAAAAACTTTGATTATCTGAAAAGTTGATTGATACTGATATTAAATGGATCCAAACTGTTTGTGGTTTTGGCCTACGGTCTCGGAAAAGCTTTGAGATGCAAAAATGTTGATTGTTGTGAGATTTTTTTTTTCGAAATTTTGACTTTTAAAACTCGGGAAAAGTCGGTTTTATTTTCTATGGCAGATCTTGTTTTTTAAGAACTAGTAATTTTGTAATTTTTAGTTTAAGGTTTTTTCAGAGGTTGCGGTTCGTTTTTTCACATAACTTGAGTATCTTAATTTTGGATGTAAAAAACTTTGATTATCTGAAAAGTTGATT
>NW_023006909.1:0-552 GCF_900245975.1 Drosophila guanche | reverse complement strand
GTATTTGTGCACAAAGTTAATGTATGTAACACACAGAAGGAATCGTTTCCGATCCCATAAAGTGTATATATTCTTGATCACCATCAATAGCCGAGTCGATTGAGCCCTGTCTGTCTGTCCGTCTGTCCGTCCCTCTGTCCGTCCGTCTTGTTGAGCACCTGAATCTCAGAGACTATAAAAGCTAGAGCCACCAAATTATTCATCCAGACTTCTGTATGCTCACACTGTTACAAGTGTATTTAAAAAATGTGCCCCGCCCCCTTCCGCCCCTGCAAAAGAGCGAAAACCTCCCAAATCTACAATTTTAAAGATAAAAGAAAACTAAAAACGCCATTCTGTAGGGAATGGCCATATCTATCAGATCACAAAATTGGGATCCGATTGGATCATTATTATAGCCAGAAAGAATAAATTAATTAGCAGTGGCTAAACCCACACTGTCCTGCAGCTTTTGTTGTTCTTTTCACATTCTCTCATTCACACTCTGCTTCACTCGGCCTCTGCCTCTGCCGTCCCTCTGCATCTGCCGACTTTTAACCCCCCCCCCCCCCC
>NW_023006908.1:0-552 GCF_900245975.1 Drosophila guanche | reverse complement strand
AAAAAAAACCTTAAACTAAAAATTACTTCCTTAATAAGTTCTTAAAAGAAAAGTTCTTCCATAGAAAATAAACCCGACTTTTCCCGAATTTTTAAAGTAAAAATATCGGAACAAAAAATCTCACATCAATTAACATTTTTGCATTTCAAAGGCTTATCCAGACGGTAGGCCAAAACCACTAAGTTTGGATCCATTTTATGGCAGTATCAATCAACTTTTCAGATAATCAAAGTTTTTTACAAACAAAATTAAGATACTTAAGTTATGTGAAAAACCAACCGCAACATCTGAAAAAACCTTAAACTAAAAATTACTTCCTTAATAAGTTCCTAAAAAACAAGTTCTGCCAAAAAAAAAAAAAACCCGAGTTTTTAAAGTCAAAATTTCGTACAAAATACCTCACAAAAATGAACATTTTTGCATTTTAAAGCTTTACCCAGACGGTAGGCCAAAACCACACAGAGTTTGGATGCATTTTATAGCAGAATCAATCAACTTTTCAGATAATCAAAGTTTTTTACAACCAAAATTAAGATACTTAAGTTATGTGAA
>NW_023006907.1:0-552 GCF_900245975.1 Drosophila guanche | reverse complement strand
TTTTGTACGAAATTTTGACTTTAAAAACTTGGGAAAAGTCGGTTTTATTTTCTATGGCAGAACTTGTTTTTTAAGAACTTATTAAAGAAGTAATTTTAAGTTTAAGGTTTTTTCAGAGGTTGCGGTTTGTTTTTTCACATAACTTAAGTATCTTAATTTTGGTTGTAAAAAACTTTGATTATCTGAAAAGTTGATTGATTCTGCTATAAAATGGATCCAAACTCTGTGTGGTTTTGGCCTACCGTCTGGGTAAAGCTTTGAAATGCAAAAATGTTGATTTTTGTGAGGTATTTTGTACGAAATTTTGACTTTAAAAACTTGGGAAAAGTCGGTTTTATTTTCTATGGCAGAATTTGTTTTTTAAGAACTAATTAAGGAAGTAATTTGAAGTTCAAGGTTTTTTCAGAGGTTGCGGTTGGTTTTTTTACATAACTTAAGTATCTTAGATCTGGTTGCAAAAAACTTTGCATTATCTGAAAAGTTGATTAATTCTGCTATAAAATGGATCCAAACTCTGTGTGGTTTTGGCCTACCGTCTGGGTAAAGCTTTAA
>NW_023006906.1:0-552 GCF_900245975.1 Drosophila guanche | reverse complement strand
GGTTTTGGCCTACCGTCTGGGTAAAGCTTTGAAATGCAAACATGTTGATTTTTGTGAGGTATTTTTTACAAAATTTTGACTTTAAAAATTCGGGAAAAGTCGGGTTTATTTTCTATGGAAGAGCTTTTCTTTTAAGAACTTATTAAGGAAGTAATTTTTAGTTTAAGGTTTTTTTTAGAGCTTGCGGTTTGTTTTTTTTTTCATAACTTAAGTATCTTAGATCTGGTTGCAAAAAAACTTTGATTATCTGAAAAGTTTATTGATTCTGCTATAAAATGGATCCAAACTCTGTGTGGTTTTGGCCTACCGTCTCGGAAAAGCTTTGAAATGCAAAAATGTGGATTGTTGTGAGTTTTTTTTTTTTCGAAATTTTGACTTTAAAATTTCGGGAAAAGTTGGTTTTATTTTCTATGGCAGAACTTGTTTTTTAAGAACTAGCAATTTTGTAATTTTTAGTTTAAGGTTTTTTCAGAGGTTTCGGTTTGTTTTTTCACATAACATGAGTATCTTAATTTTGGTTGTAAAAAACTTTAATTATCTGAAAAGTTGATT
>NW_023006905.1:0-552 GCF_900245975.1 Drosophila guanche | reverse complement strand
CGGTAGGCCAAAACCACTCAGTTTGGATCCATTTTATAGCAGTATCAATCAACTTTTCAGATAATCAAAGTTTTTTACAAACAAAATTAAGATACTTAAGTTATGTGAAAAAACGAACCACAACCTCTGAAAAAACCTTAAACTTAAAATTACTTTCTTAATAAGTTCTTAAAAAACAAGTTCTGCCATAGAAAAAAAAAACCCGAGTTTTTAAAGTCAACATTTCGTACAAAATACCTCACAAAAATGAACATTTTTGCATTTTAAAGCTTTACCCAGACGGTAGGCCAAAACCACACAGAGTTTGGATCCATTTTATAGCAGAATCAATCAACTTTTCAGATAATCAAATGTTTTTTACAACCAAAATTAAGATACTTAAGTTATGTGAAAAACCAACCGCAACATCTGAAAAAACCTTAAACTAAAAATTACTTCCTTAATAAGTTCCTAAAAAACAAGTTCTGCCAAAGAAAATAAACCCAACTTTTCCCGAGTTTTTAAAGTCAAAATTTCGAAAAAAAAAAATCTCACAACAATCCACATTTTTGC
>NW_023006904.1:0-552 GCF_900245975.1 Drosophila guanche | reverse complement strand
GCCGAGTGAAGCAGAGTGTGAATGAGAGAATGTGAAAAAAAAACAACAAAAGCTGCAGGACAGTGTGGGTTTAGCCACTGCTAATTAATTTCTTCTTTCTGGCTATAATAATTATCCAATCGGATCCCAATTTATTGATCTGATAGATATGACCATTCCCTACAAAATGGCATTTTTAGTTTTCTTTTATCTTTAAAATTGTAGATTTGGGAGGTTTTCGCCCTTTTGCGGGGGCGGAAGGGGGCGGGGCACATTTTTTAAATACAGTTGTGACAGTGTCAGCACACAGAAGTCTGGATGCAAAATTTGGTGGCTCTAGCTTTTTTAGTCTCTGAGATTCAGGTGCTCAACAAGACGGACGGACAGACGGACAGACGGACGGACAGACGGACAGACAGACAGGGCTCAATCGACTCGGCTATTGATGGTGATCAAGAATTTATACACTTTATAAGGAAACGATTCCTTCTGTGTGTTACATACATTAACTTTGTGCACAAATACAATATACCCTATTTACTCTTCGAGTACCGGGTATACAAAAATATAAGC
>NW_023006903.1:0-552 GCF_900245975.1 Drosophila guanche | reverse complement strand
GATTATCTGAAAAGTTGATTGATTCTGCTATAAAATGGATCCAAACTCTGTGTGGGCTTGGCCTACCGTCTCGGTAAAGCTTTAAAATGCAAAAATGTTCATTTTTGTGAGGTATTTGGACGAAATTTTGACTTTAAAAACTCGGGTTTATTTTCTATGGCAGAACTTGTTTTTTAGGAACTTATTAAGAAAGTAATTTGAAGTTTAAGGTTTTTTCAGAGGTTGCGGTTTGTTTTTTCACATAAGTTAAATATCTTAATTTTGGTTGTAAAAAACTTTAATTATCTGAAAAGTTGATTGATACTGCTATAAAATGGATCCAAACTATGAGTGGTTTTGGCATACCGTCTCGGAAAAGCTTTGAAATGCAAAAATGTGGATTGTTGTGAGATTTTTTTTTCTTCGAAATTTTGACTTTAAAAACTCGGGAAAAGTTGGTTTTATTTTCTATGACAGAACTTGTTTTTTAAGAACTAGCAATTTTGTAATTTTTAGTTTAAGGTTTTTTCAGAGGTTTCGGTTTGTTTTTTCACATAACTTAAGTATCTTAAC
>NW_023006902.1:0-552 GCF_900245975.1 Drosophila guanche | reverse complement strand
AAAAGTTGATTGATTCTGCCATAAAATGGATCCAAACTCTGTGTGGTTTTGGTCTACCGTCTGGGTAGAGCTTTGAAATGCAAAAATGTTGATTTTTGTGAGGTATTTTGTATGAAATTTTGACTTTAAAAACTCGGGTTTTTTTCTATGGCAGAACTTGTTTTTTAAGAACTTATTAAGGAAGTAGTTTTAAGTTTAAAGTTTTTTCAGAGGTTGCGGTTTGTTTTTTCACATAACCTTAGTATCTTAATTTTGGTTGTAAAAAACTTTGATTATCTGAAAAGTTGATTGATACTGCTATAAAATGGATCCAAACTGTTTGTGGTTTTGGCCTACCGTCTGGGTTAAGCTTTGAAATGCAAAAATGTGGATTGTTGTGAGATTTTTTTTCGAAATTTTTACTTTAAAAACTCGGGAGAAGTCGTTTTTATTTTCTATGCCAGAACTTGATTTTTAAGAACTATAATTTTTGTAATTTTTAGTTTAAGGTTTTTTCAGAGGTTGCGGTTTGTTTTCTCACATAACTTAAGTATCTTAATTTTCGTTGTAAAA
>NW_023006901.1:0-552 GCF_900245975.1 Drosophila guanche | reverse complement strand
AAAATATATTGATTGTTGTGAGATTTTTTTTCTTCGAAATTTTGACTTTAAAAACTCGGGAAAACTCGGGTTTATTTTCTATGGCAGAAATTTTTGTTTAAGAAAGTAATTTTTTGTTTAAGGTTTTTCAGAGGCAGCGATTTGTTTTTTCACATAGCTTAGGTAACTTAGATCTGGTTGCAAGAAACTTTGATTATCTGAAAAGTTGATTGATACTGCTATAAAATGGATCCAAACTCTGTGTTGTTTTGGCGTACCGTCTCGGAAAAGCTTTGAAATGCAAAAATGTTGATTTTTGTGAGGTATTTTTTACGATTTTTTGACTTTAAAAACTCGGGAAAAGTCGGAAAAACTAAGTATCTTAGATCTGGTTGTAAAAAACTTTGATTATCTGAAAAGTTGATTGATACTGCTTTAAAATGGATTAAAACTCTGTGTGGTTTTGGCCTACCGTCTGGGTAAAGCTTTGAAATGCAAAAATGTTGATTTTTGTGAGGTATTTTTTTCGAATTTTTTACTTTAAAAACTCGGGAAAAGTCGGGTTTATTTTCT
>NW_023006900.1:0-552 GCF_900245975.1 Drosophila guanche | reverse complement strand
AACAAACCGCAACCTATGAAAAATCAAAGTAATCAAAGTTCTTTACAACCAGGTCTAAGATGGTTAAGTTATGTGAAAAAACAAACCGCTACTTCTAAAAAACCTTAAACAAAAAAGTAACAAACTTTGAAAATTTTTAAAAGAAAAGTTCTTCCATAGAAAATAAACCCGACTTTTCCCGAATTTTTAAAATCAAAATGTTGTAAAAAATACCTCACAAAAATCAACATGTTTGCATTTCAAGGCTTTACCCAGACGGTAGGCCAAAACCACACAGAGTTTGGATCCATATTATAGCAGTATCAATCAACTTTTCAGATAATCAAAGTTTTTTACAACCAAAATTAAGATTAAGTAAGATTAAGGTAAGTTATGTAAAAAAACAAACCGCAACCTCTGAAAAAACCTTAAACTTAAAATTACTTTCTTAATAAGTTCTTAAAAAACAAGTTCTGCCATAGAAAAAAAAAACCCGAGTTTTTAAAGTCAAAATTTCGTACAAAATACCTCACAAAAATGACCATTTTTGCATTTTAAAGCTTAACCCAGACG
>NW_023006899.1:0-552 GCF_900245975.1 Drosophila guanche | reverse complement strand
AACACAGAGGAATTCCAGGTCTTGTGAGACCTGGACTATGAAAAGTTCCGACGTAAAGTTAGAGTTTACTGCAATCAGAACCCCTCCTCCACGTCGAGACGAACGATCATTCCTATAAATTGTGTACCGATCTGCCAAAACTTCGGAACTAAGAATGTCCGGCTTTAACCAGGTTTCGGTAAAAACAATAACATGGGATAAAAATGTGAAACTATCCATAAAAAGAGTGCTCAGCTTACTACGTAAGCCGCGAGCATTTTGATAGGCTACAAAGAGGGATGTTAGTTTTTTGACTGCAAGGAATTGCAGTGGGAAGAGGGGAATGGAGCAGAGGAGGAAGGACCACTGGCCTTACTACTAGGAAGAGTTATGGGGGGCCTATTTTTCTTCTTAGCCTTAAACTCTTTCACAACCAGGTGCTCTGGCCAAAATTTGGAAGAGCAAATGGTCCCGAAATGAGTTGGAGACACGCTAATCTTGAAAGAGGATATCTCCCTGGCATATGAGAAATTAAACTTCTCCACCTTTAAGCCAACGGCTTTTATTTTGCTT
>NW_023006898.1:0-552 GCF_900245975.1 Drosophila guanche | reverse complement strand
ACGAAAAATTACAAAATTGCTAGTTCTTAAAAAACAAGTTCTGCCATAGAAAATAAATCCAACTTTTCCCGAGTTTTTAAAGTCAAAATTTCGAAAAAAAAATATCACAACAATCCACATTTTTGCATTTCAAAGCTTTTCGAGACGGTAGGCCAAAACCAGTCAGAGTTTGGATCCATTTTATAGCAGTATCAATCAACTTTTCAGATAATCAAAGATTTTTACAACCACAGTTAAGATACTTAAGTTATGTGAAAAAACAAACCGAAACCTCTGAAAAAAACTTAAACTAAAAATTACAAAATTGCTAGTTCTTAAAAAACAAGTTCTGCCATAGAAAATAAAACCAACTTTTCCCGAGTTTTTAAAGTCAAAAATTCGAAAAAAAAAATATCACAACAATCCACATTTTTGCATTTCAAAGCTTTTCCGAGACGGTAGGCCAAAACCACACAGAGTTTGGATCCATTTTATAGCAGAATCAATCAACTTTTCAGATAATCAAAGTTTTTTTGCAACCAGATCTAAGATACTTATGTTATGAAAAAAAAA
>NW_023006897.1:0-552 GCF_900245975.1 Drosophila guanche | reverse complement strand
ATGCTCACACTGTTACAAGTGTTTTTTAAAAATGTGGCCCGCCCCATTCCGCCCCCGTAAAAGGGCGAAAACCTCATAAATCTACAATTTTAAAGATAGAAGAAAACTAAAAACGCCATTCTGTAGGGAATGGCTAAATCTATCAGATCACCAAATTGGAATCCGATTGGATCATTATTAAAGCCATAAAGAAGAAATTAATTAGCAGTGCCTAAACCCACACTGTCCTGCAGCTTTTGTTATTCTTTTCACATTCTCTCATTCACACTCTGCTTCATTCGGCCTCTGCCTCTGCCGACTTTAAACCACCCCCCCCCCCCCCCACGCAGCTTATATTTGGTTTATACCCGGTACTCGAAGAGTAAATAGGGTATATTCTATTTGTGCACAAAGTTAATGTATGTAACACACAGAAGGAATCGTTTCCGACCTCATTAAGTGTATATACTCTTGATCACCATCAATAGCCGAGTCGATTGAGCCCTGTCTGTCCGTCCGTCTGTCCGTCCGTCTGTCCGTCCGTCTTGTTGAGCACCTGAATCTCAGAGACTA
>NW_023006896.1:0-552 GCF_900245975.1 Drosophila guanche | reverse complement strand
AAAAAGTAAAAAACCTTGACAATTTTTAAAAGAAAAGTTCTTCAATAGAAAATAAACCCGACTTTTCCCGAATTTTTAAAGTCAAAATTTCGTAAAAAATACCTCACAAAAATCAACATGTTTGCATTTCAAAGCTTTACCCAGACGGTAGGCCAAAACCACACAGGGTTTGGATCCATATTATAGCAGTATCAATCAACTTTTCAGATAATCAAAGTTTTTTACAACCAAAATTAAGATACTTAAGAAAAAACAAACAGCAACCTCTGAAAAAACCTTAAACTAAAAATGACATCCTTAATAAGTTCCTAAAAAACAAGTTCTGCCATAGAAAATAAACCCGACTTTTCCCGAGTTTTTAAAGTCAAAATTTGGAAAAAAAAATCTCACAACAATCAACAATTTTGCATTACAAAGCTTAACCGCGACGGTAGGCCAAAACCACAAAGAGTTTGGATCCATTTTATAGCAGTATTTATAGACTTTTCAGATAATCAACGTTTTTTGCAACCAGATCTAAGATACTTAAGTTATGTGAAAAAACAAACCGCA
>NW_023006895.1:0-552 GCF_900245975.1 Drosophila guanche | reverse complement strand
AAAATCTCACAACAATCAAAATTGTTGCATTTCAAAGCTTTACCCAGACGGTAGGCCAAAATCACACAGAGTTTGGATCCATTTTATAGCAGAATCAATCAACTTTTCTGATAATCAAAGTTTTTTGCAACAAGATCTTAGATACTTAAGTTATGTGAAAAAAACAAAACGCAACCTCTGAAAAGACCTTCAACTTAAAATGACTTCCTTAATAAGTTCTTAACTCTTAAACTAAAATACTTAAGTTATGTGAAAAAACAAACCGAAACCTCTGAAAAAACCTTAAACTTAAAATTACTTCCTTAATAAGTTCTTAAAAAACAAGTTCTGTCATAGAAAATAAACCCGACTTGTCCCGAGTTCTTAAAGTCAAAATTTGGGAAAAAAAAATCTCACAACAATCAACATTTTTGCATTTTAAAGCTTTACCCAGACGGTAGGCCAAAACCACACAGAGTTTGGATCCATTTTATAGCAGTATCAATCAACTTTTCAGATAATCAAAGTTTTTTACAACCAAAATTAAGATACTTAAGTTATGTGAAAAAACAA
>NW_023006894.1:0-552 GCF_900245975.1 Drosophila guanche | reverse complement strand
TTGCAAAAAACTTTGATTATCTGAAAAGTTTATTGATACTGCCATAAAATGGATCCAAACTCTTTGTGGTTTTGGTCTACCGTCTGGGAAAAGCTTTGAAATGCAAAAATGTTGATTGTTGTTAGATTTTTATTGTCGAAATATTGACTTTAAAAACTCGGGAACAGTCGGGTTTATTTTCTATGGCAGAACTTTTTTTAGGAACTTATTAAAGATATAATTTTTAGTTTAAAGTTTTTTTAGAAGAAGCGGTTTGTTTTTTCACATATCTTAAGTATCTTAGATCTGGTTGCAAAAAACTTTGATTATCTGTAAAATTGATTGATACTCCTATAAAATGGATCCAAACTGTTTGTGGTTGTGGCCTTCCGTCTGGGTAAAGCTTTGAAATGCAAAAATGTTGATTTTTGTGAGGTATTTTTCACGACATTTTGACTTTACAAATTCGGGAATAGTCGGGTTTATTTTCTATGGCAGAACTTTTCTTTTAAGAATTTTCAAAGTTTGTACTTTTTTGTTTAAGGTTTTTTCAGAGGTTGCGGTTTGTTTTTT
>NW_023006893.1:0-552 GCF_900245975.1 Drosophila guanche | reverse complement strand
ACATAGCTTAGGTAACTTAGATCTGGTTGCAAGAAACTTTGATTATTTGAAAAGTTGATTGATACTGATATAAAATGGATTCAAATTCTGTGTGATTTTGGCCTACCATCTGTGCAAAGCTTTGAAATGAAAAAACGTTGATTGTTGTGAGATTTTTTTTCTTCGAAATTTTGACTTTAAAAAATCTTTTTTTTTTTAGAATTTATTAAGGATGTAATTTTAGTTTAAGGTTTTTTCAGAGGTTGCGGTTTGTTTTTGCACATAACTTAAGTATCTAAGATCTGGTTGTAAAGAACTTTGATAACCTGAATAGTTGATTGATACTGCTATAAAGTGGATCCAAACTCTGTGTCGTTTTGGTCAACAGTCTGGGCTTTAAAATGCAAAAATGTTGATTGTTGTGAGATTTTTTTTTCGAATTTTAACATTAAAAATTCTGGAAAAGTTAGGTTTATTTTCCATGGCAGAACTTGTTTTTTAAGAATTTATTAAGGATGTTATTTTTAGTTAAAGGTTTTTTCAGAGGTTGCGGTTTGTTTTTTTACATAACTT
>NW_023006892.1:0-552 GCF_900245975.1 Drosophila guanche | reverse complement strand
AAATATCACAACAATCCACATTTTTGCATTTCAAAGCTTTTCGAGACGGTAGGCCAAAACCACTCAGAGTTTGGATCCATTTTATAGCAGTATCAATCAACTTTTCAGATAATCAAAATTTTTTACAACCAAAATTAAGATACTTAAGTTATTTGAAAAAACGAACCGAAACCTCTGAAAAAACCTTAATCTAAAAATTATAAAATTGCTAGTTCTTAAAAAACAAGTTCTGCCATAGAAAATAAAACCAACTTTTCCCGAGTTTTTAAAGTCAAAAATTCGCAAAAAAAAAACTCTCACAACAATCCACATTTTTGCATTTCAAAGCTTTTCCGAGACGGTAGGCCAAAACGACACAGAGTGTGGATCCATTTTATAGCAGAATCAATCAACTTTTCAGATAATCAAAGTTTTTTTGCAACCAGATCTAAGATACTTATGTTATGAAAAAAAAAACAAACCGCAAGCTCTAAAAAAAACCTTAAACTAAAAATTACTTCCTTAATACGTTTTTAAAAGAAAAGTTCTTCCATAGAAAATAAACCCGACTTT
>NW_023006891.1:0-552 GCF_900245975.1 Drosophila guanche | reverse complement strand
TAAAGTAAAAATTTCGAAAACAAAAAATCTCACAACAATCAACGTTTTTGCATTTCAAAGCTTTGCCCAGACGGTAGGCCAAGACCACACAGATTTTGGATCCATTTTATAGCAGTATCAATCAGCTTTTCAGATAACCAAAGTTTTTACAACAAAAATTAAGATACTTAAGTTATGTGAAAAAACAAAGCGCTACTTTTAAAAAACCGTAAACAAAAAAGTACAAACTTTGAAAATTCTTAAAAATAAAGTTCTGCCATAGAAAATAAACCCGACTCTTTCCGAGTTTTAAAAGTCAAAATTTCGTAAAAAATACCTCACAAAAATCAAAATTTTTGCATTTCAAAGCTTTGCCCAGACGGTAGGCCAAAACCACACAGAGTTTGGATCCATTTTATAGCAGTATCAATAAACTTTTCAGATAATCAAAAATTTTTACAACCAAAATTAAGATACTTAAGTTATGTGAAAAAACAAACCGCAACCTCTGAAAAAACCTTTAACTAAAAATTACATCATTAATAAGTTCCTGAAAAACAAGTTCTGCCATAG
>NW_023006890.1:0-552 GCF_900245975.1 Drosophila guanche | reverse complement strand
TTTTACATAACTTAAGTATCTTAATTTTGGTTGTAAAAAACTTTGATTATCTGAAAAGTTGATTGATACTGCTATAAAATGGATCCAAACTGTGTGGTATTGGCCTACCGTCTGGGTAAAGCTTTGAAATGCAAAAATGTTGATTGATGTGAGATTTTTTTTTCGATATTTTTACTTTAAAAACTCGGGAAAAGTCGGGTTTATTTTCTATGGCAGAACTTGTTTTTTAGGAACTTATTAAGGATGTAATTTTTAGTTTAAGGTTTTTTCAGAGGTTGCGGTTTGTTTTTTCACATAACTTAAGAATCTGAATTTTGGTTGTAAATAATTTTGATTATCTGAAAAGTTGATTGATACTGCTATAAAGTGGATCCAAACTCTGTGTGGTTTTGGCCTACCGTCTCGGAAAAGCTTTGAAATGCAAAAATGTGGATTGTTGTGAGATTTTTTTTTGTTGAAATTTTGACTTTAAAAACTCGGGAAAAGTTGGTTTTATTTTCTATGGCAGAACTTGTTTTTTAAGAACTAGTAACTTTGTAATTTTTAGTTTAA
>NW_023006888.1:0-552 GCF_900245975.1 Drosophila guanche | reverse complement strand
AGCGACTTTTCCCGAGCTTTTAAAGTAAAAATTTCGAAAACAAAAAATCTCACAACAATCAACGTTTTTGCATTTCAAAGCTTTTCCGAGACGGTAGGTCAAAACCGCAAACAGTTTGGATCCATTTTATAGCAGTATCAATCAACTTTTCAGATAATCAAAGTTTTTTACAACCAAAATTAGGATACTTAAGTTATGTGAAAAAATAAAACGCAACCTCTGAAAAAACCTTAAACTAAAAATTACAAAATTGCTAGTTCTTAAAAAACAAGATCTGCCATAGAAAATAACAGCGACTTTTCCTTGAGCTTTTAAAGTACAAATTTCGAAAAAAAAAAAATTTCACAACAATTAACAATATTGCATTACAAAGCTTTACCCAGACGGTAGGCCAAAACCACGCAGAGTTTGGATCCATTTTATAGCAGTATCAATCAACTTTTCAGATAATCAAAGTTTTTTACAACCACAATTAAGATACTTAAGTTATGTGAAAAAACAAGCCGCAACCTCTGAAAAAACCTTAAACTAAAAATTACAAAATTGCTAGTT
>NW_023006887.1:0-552 GCF_900245975.1 Drosophila guanche | reverse complement strand
CTGTGTGGTTTTGGCCTACCGTCTGGGTAAAGCTTTGAAATGCAAAAAGGTTTATTGTTGTGAGATTTTTTGTTTTCGAAATTTGTACTTTAAAAACTCGGGAAAAGTCGGGTTTATTTTCTATGGCAGAACTTGTTTTTTAAGAACTTATTAAGGAAGTAATTTTCAGTTTAAGGTTTTTTCAGAGGTTGCGGTTTGTCTTCTCAAATAACTTAAGTATCTTAATTTTGGTTGTAAAAAACTTTGATTAACTGAAAAGTTGATTGATACTGCTATAGAATGGATCCAAACTCTGTGTGGTTTTGGCCTACCGTCTGGGTAAAGCTTTGAAATGCAAATATGATTTGTGAATTTTGATTTGTGTGAGGTATAATTTACGAATTTTTGACTTTAAAAGCTCGGGAAAAGTCGGTTTTATTTTCTATGGCAGAACTTGTTTTTTAAGAACTAGCAATTTTGTAATTTTTAGTTTAAGGTTTTTTCAGAGGTTGCGGTTTGTTTTTTCACATATCTTAAGTATCTTAATTTGGGTTGTAAAAAACTTTGATTATC
>NW_023006886.1:0-552 GCF_900245975.1 Drosophila guanche | reverse complement strand
CTTTACCCAGACGGTATGCCAAAACCACACACAGTTTGGATCCACTTTATAGCAGTATCAATCAACTTTTCAGATAATCAAAGTTCTTTGCAACCAGATCTAAGATACTTAAAATATGTGAAAAAACAAACCGCTACTTCTAAAAAAACCTTAAACTAAAAATTAAATCCTTAATAAATTCTTAAAAAACAGTTCTGGCATAGAAAATAAACCCGACTTTTTCAGAGTTTTTAAAGTAAAAATTTCGACAATAAAAATCTCACAACAATCAACATTTTTGCATTTCAAAACTTTACCCAGACGGTATGCCAAAACCACACACAGTTTGGATCCACTTTATAGCAGTATCAATCAACTTTTCAGATAATCAAAGTTCTTTGCAACCAGATCTAAGATACTTAAGTTATGTGAAAAAACAAACCGCTACTTCTAAAAAAACCTTAAACTAAAAATTACATCCTTAATAAATTCTTAAAAAACAAGTTCTGCCATAGAAAATAAACCCGAGTTTTTAAGGTCAAAATTTCGACAATAAAAATCTCACAACAATCA
>NW_023006885.1:0-552 GCF_900245975.1 Drosophila guanche | reverse complement strand
TTCCCCATATCATATGTAAGGACAAATTTTAAATTCTTCATCATATGAAATATACCAAGCACGACAACACTCCCTATAGAGGTTTTTTGCCACGGCTTCCGCAAATCGGGTGCCTTCAATAGGGAGTGCCTCTTAGTAGTCATTTGTTTTCGTATTTTAATACAAGAAACACACAAACACTTAAATATTATTCATATATAGTAACAACTATACACATATCCAACCAAATAAAGTATCAGACATTGCCGGCTAGGTATTTTCCCCATATCATATGCAAAGACAAATTTTAAATTTTTCATCATATGAAATATACCAAGCACGACACCACTCCCTATGATGGTTTTCTGCCACATCTTCCGCAAATCGGGTGATAACAATCGAGAGTGCCCCTTAACAGTCATTTGTTCTCGTATTTTAATACAAGAAACACACAAACACTTCAATATTATTCGTATTAAGTAACAATTATATACATATCAAACCATATAAAGTATCAGACATGGCCATCTAGGTATTTTCCCCATATCATATGTAAGGACAATTTTTAAATTT
>NW_023006884.1:0-552 GCF_900245975.1 Drosophila guanche | reverse complement strand
TGAGCACCTGAATCTCAGAGACTAAAAAAGCTAGAGCCACCAAATTTTGCATCCAGACTTCTGTGTGCTCACACTGTTACAAGTGTATTTAAAAAATGTGCCCCGCCCCATTCCGCCCCCGCAAAAGGGCGAAAACCTCCCAAATCTACAATTTTAAAGATAGAAGAAAACTAAAAACGTCATTCTAAATAAATTGGGATCCGATTGGATCATTATTATAGCCAGAAAGAATAAATTAATTAGCAGTGGCTAAACCCGCACTGTCCTGCAGCTTTTGTTGTTCTTTTCACTTTCTCTCATTCACACTCTGCTTCACTCGGCCTCTGCCTCTGCTGACTTTAAACGACCCACTTCCCCCTCCACCCACCACAGCTTATATTTGTTTTATACCCGGTACTCGAAGAGTAAATAGGGTATATTGTATTTGTGCACAAAGTTAATGTATGTTACACACAGAAGGAATCGTTTCCGACCCCATAAAGTGTATAAATTCTTGATCACCATCAATAGCCGAGTCGATTGAGCCCTGTCTGTCCGTCCGTCTGTCCTTCC
>NW_023006883.1:0-552 GCF_900245975.1 Drosophila guanche | reverse complement strand
ATAATCAAAGTTTTTTACAACCAAAATTAAGATACTTAAGTTATGTGAAAAACCAACCGCAACATCTGAAAAAACCTTAAACTAAATATTACAAAATTGCTAGTTCTTAAAAAACAAGTTCTGCCATAGAAAATAGAACCAACTTTTCCCGAGTTTTTAAAGTCAAAATTTCGAAGAAAAAAAAAATCTCACAAAAATCAACATTTTTGCATTTCAAAGCTATTCCGAGACGGTAGGCCAAAACCACAAACAGTTTGGATCCATTTAATAGCAGTATCAATCAACTTTTTAGATAATCAAGGTTTTTTACAACCAAAATTAAGATACTTAAGTTATGTGAAAAAACAAACCGTAACCTATGAAAAATCAAAGTAATCAAAGTTCTTTACAACCAGGTCTAAGATGGTTAAGTTATGTGAAAAAATAAACCGCTACTTCTAAAAAACCTTAAACAAAAAAGTAACAAACTTTGAAAATTTTTAAAAGAAAAGTTCTTCCATAGAAAATAAACCCGACTTTTCCCGAATTTTTAAAGTCAAAATTTTGTAAAAA
>NW_023006882.1:0-552 GCF_900245975.1 Drosophila guanche | reverse complement strand
AGCTTTACCTAGACGGTAGGCCAAAACCACACAGAGTTTGGATCCATTTTATAGCAGTTTTAATAAACTTTTCAGATAATCAAAGTTTTTTGCAACCACATCTAAGATACTTAAGTTATGTGAAAAAACAAACCGTAATCTTTAAAAAAACCTTAAATTAAAAATTACATCTTTAATAAGTTCCTAAAAAAAAGTTCTGCCATAGAAAATAACCCGACTCTTCCCGAGTTTTTAAAGTCAAAATGTCATGAAAAATACCTCACAAAAATCAACATTTTTGCATTTCAAAGCTTTACCCAGACGGTAGGCCACAACCACACACAGTTTGGATCCATTTTTTAGCAGTATGAATCAACTTTACAGATAATCAAAGTTTTTTGCAACCAGATCTAAGATACTTAAGTAATGTGAAAAAACAAACCGCAAGCTCTGAAAAAACCTTAAACAAAAAAAGTACAAACTTTAAAAATTCTTAAAAGAAAAGTTCTACCATAGAAAATAAACCCGACTGTTCCCGAGTTTTTAAAGTCAATATTTCGACAATAAAAATCT
>NW_023006881.1:0-552 GCF_900245975.1 Drosophila guanche | reverse complement strand
CCCGAGTTTTTAAAGTCAAAATTTCGTACAAAATACCTCACAAAAATGACCATTTTTGCATTTTAAAGCTTAACCCAGACGGTAGGCCAAAACCACACAGAGTTTGGATCCATTTTATAGCAGAATCAATCAACTTTTCAGATAATCAAAGTTTTTTACAACCAAAATTAAGATACTTAAGTTATGTGAAAAAACGAGCCGCAACATCTGAAAAAACCTTAAACTAAAAATTACTTCCTTAATAAGTTCCTAAAAAACAAGTGCTGCCAAAGAAAATAAACCCAACTTTTCCCGAGTTTTTAAAGTAAAAATATCGATAAAAAAAAAAATCTCACATCAATCAACTTTTTTGAATTTCAAAGCTTTACCCAGACGGTAGGCCAAAACCACACAGTTTGGATCCATTTTATAGAAGTATCAATCAACTTTTCAGATAATCAAAGTTTTTTACAACCAAAATTAAGATACTTAAGTTATGTGAAAAAACAAACCACAACCTCTGTAAAAACCTTAAACTAAAAATTACATCCTTAATAAGTTCCTAAAAAACAA
>NW_023006880.1:0-552 GCF_900245975.1 Drosophila guanche | reverse complement strand
TAAAAAAACCTTAAACTAAAAATAAAAAAATTGATAGTTCTTAAAAAACAAGTTCTGCCATAGAAGATAAAACTGACTTTTCCCGAGTTCTTAAAGTCAAAATTTCGCAACAAAAAAAAAAATCTCACAACAATAAGCATTTTTGCATTTCAAAGCTTAACCGAGACGGTAGGCCAAAACCACACAGAGTTTGGATCCATTTTATAGCAGAATCAATCAACTTTTCATATAATCAAAGTTTTTTTACAACCACAATTAAGATACTTAAGTTATGTGAAAAAACAAACCGCAACCTCTGAAAAAACCTTAAACTACAAATTACAAAATTGCTAGTTCTTAAAAAATAAGATTTACCATATAAAATAAAAGTTTCCCGAGTTTTTAAAGTAAAAATTTCGAAAAAAAAAAATATATATCACAACAATCAACATTTTTGCATTTCAAATCCTTACCCAGGCGGTACGCCAAAACAAAACAGAGTTTGGATCCATTTTATAGAAGTATCAATCAAATTTTCAGATAATGAAAGTTTTTTACAACCACAATTAAGAT
>NW_023006879.1:0-552 GCF_900245975.1 Drosophila guanche | reverse complement strand
TACTGCTATAAAATGGATCCAAACTCTGTGTGGTTTTGGCCTACCGTCTGGGTAAAGCTTTGTAATGCAAAATTGTTGATTGTTGTGAGATTTTTTTGTTTCCAAATTTTGACTTTAAAAGCTCGGGAAGTGTCGGGTTTATTTTCTATGGAAGAACTTTTTTTTTAAGAATTAATTAAAAAAGTAATTTTTTGGTTAAAGTTTTTTCAAAAGTATCAATTTTTTTTTCACATAGCTTAAGTATCTTAGATCTGGTTGCAAAAAACTTTGATTATCTGAAAAATTGATTGATACTGCTCTAAAATGGATCCAAACTCTGTGTGGTTTTGGCCTACCGTCTGGGTAAAGCTTTTAAATGCAAAAATGTTGATTTTTGTGAGGTATTTATTACGAAATTTTGACTTTAAAAACTTGTGAAGTGTCGGGTTTATTTTCTATGGCAGAACTTTTTTTTAAAGAATTAATTAAGAAAGTAAATTTTTAGTTTAGGGTTTTCTCAGAGGTTGCGGTTTGTTTTTTCACAAAATTTAAGTATCTTAATTTTGGTTGTAA
>NW_023006878.1:0-552 GCF_900245975.1 Drosophila guanche | reverse complement strand
TCGGGTTTTTTTTTCTATGGCAGAACTTGTTTTTTAAGAACTTATTGAGAAAGTAATTTTAAGTTTAAGGTTTTTTCAGAGGTTGCGGTTTGTTTTTTTACATAACTTAAGTATCTTAATTTTGGTTGTAAAAAACTTTGATTATCTGAAAAGTTGATTGATACTGCTATAATATTGATCCAAACTCTGTGTGGTTTTGGCCTACCGTCTGGGTAAAGCTTTAAATGCAAACATGTTGATTTTTGTGAGGTATTTTTTAAAAAATTTTGACTTTAAAAATTTTCAAAGTTTGTTACTTTTTTGTTTAAGGTTTTTTAGAAGTAGCGGTTTGTTTTTTCACATAACTTAACCAGCTTAGACCTGGTTGTAAAGAACTTTGATTACTTTGATTTTTCATAGGTTGCGGTTTGTTTTTTCACATAACTTAAGTATCTTAATTTTGGTTTTAAAAAACTTTGATTATCTAAAAAGTTGATTGATACTGCTATTAAATGGATCCAAACTGTTTGTGGTTTTGGCCTACCGTCTCGGAAAAGCTTTGAAATGCAAAAA
>NW_023006877.1:0-553 GCF_900245975.1 Drosophila guanche | reverse complement strand
TTTGATTATCTAAAAAGTTGATTGATACTGCTAAAAAATGGATCCAAACTGTGTGTGGTTTTGGCCTACCGTCTGGGTAAAGCTTTGAAATGCAAAAATGTTGGTTGTTGTGAGATTTTTATTGTCGAAATATTGACTTTAAAAACTCGGGAACAGTCGGGTTTATTTTCTATGGTAGAACTTTTTTTTAGGAACTAATTAAAGATGTAATTTTTAGTTTAAGGTTTTTTCAGAGGTTGCGGTCTGTTTTTTCACATAACTTAAGTATCTTAGATCTGGTTGCAAAAAACTTTGATTATCTAAAAAGTTGATTGATACTGCTAAAAAACGGATCCAAACTGTATGTGGTTTTGGCCTACCGTCTGGGTAAAGCTTTGAAATGCAAAAATGTTGGTTGTTGTGAGATTTTTATTGTCGAAATATTTACTTTAAGAACTCGGGAACATATGGGTTTATTTTCAATGGCAGAACTTTTTTTTAGGAACTTATTAAAGATGTCATTTTTAGTTTAAGGTTTTTTTAGAAGTAGCGGTTTGTTTTTTCACATAACTTA
>NW_023006876.1:0-553 GCF_900245975.1 Drosophila guanche | reverse complement strand
CGGAAAAGCTTTGAAATGCAAAAATGTTGATTGTTGTGAGATTTTTTTTTTTCGAAATTTTGACTTTAAAAACTCGGGAAAAGTTGGTTTTATTTTCTATTGCAGAACTTGTTTTTTAAGAACTAGCAATTTTGTAATTTTTAGGTTAAGGTTTTTTCAGAGGTTGTGGTTTGTTTTTTTACATAACTTAAGTATCTTAATTTTGGTTGTAAAAAACTTTGATTATCTGAAAAGTTGATTGATACTGCTATTAACTGGATCCAAACTTTTTGTGGTTTTAGCCTACCGTCTCGGAAAAGCTTTGAAATGCAAAAATGTTGATTTTTGTGATATTTTTTTTTCTCGAAATTTTGCTTTTAAAAACTTTGGAAAAGTTGGTTTTATTTTCTATGGCAGAACTTGTTTTTTAAGAACTAGCAATTTTGTAATTTTTAGTTTAAGGTTTTTTCAGAGGTTGCGGTTCGTTTTTTCACATAACTTAAGTATCTTAATTTTGGTTGTAAAAAACTTTGATTATCTGAAAAGTTGATTGATACTGCTATAAAATGGATCC
>NW_023006875.1:0-553 GCF_900245975.1 Drosophila guanche | reverse complement strand
GTGCCTCTTAGTAGTCATTTGTTCTCGTATTTTAATAAAAGAAACACGCAAACACTTCAATATTATTCGTTTATAGTAACAATTATATACATATCAAACCATATAAAGTATCAGACATTGCCATCTAGGTATTTTCCCCATATCATATGTAAGGACAAATTTTAAATTGTTCATCATATGAAATACACCAATCACGACACCACTCCCTATAGAGGTTTTTTGCCACGGCTTCCGCAAACCGGGTGCCTTCAATAGGGAGTGCCTCTTAGTAGTCATTTTCTCTCTTATTTTAATAAAAGAAACACGCAAACACTTCAATATTATTACTATATAGTAACAACTATACACATATCCAACCAAATAAAGTATCAGACATTGCAGGCTAGGTATTTTCCCCACATCATATGTAAGGAACAATTTTAAATTGTTCATCATATGAAATATACCAAGCACGACACCACTCCCTATAGAGGTTTTCTGCCACGGTTTCCGCAAATCGGGTGATTACAATCGAGAGTGCCCCTTAACAGTCATTTGTTCTCGTATTTTAATA
>NW_023006874.1:0-553 GCF_900245975.1 Drosophila guanche | reverse complement strand
ATCTCACAACAATCAACATTTTTGCATTTCAAAGCTTTTCCGAGACGGTAGGCCAAAACCACACAGAGTTTGGATCCATTTTATAGCAGAATCAATCAACTTTTCAGATAATCAAAGTTTTTTACAACCAAAATTAAGATACTTAAGTTATGTGAAAAACCAACCGCAACATCTGAAAAAACCTTAAACTAAAAATTAATTCCTTAATAAGTTCCTAAAAAACAAGTTCTGCCAAAGAAAAAAAAACCCGAGTTTTTAAAGTAAAAATTTCGTACAAAATACCTCACAAAAATCAACATTTTTGCATTTCAAAACTTTTCCGAGACGGTAGGCCAAAACCACAAAAAGTTTAGGTCCATTTAATAGCAGTATCAATCAACTTTTCAGATAATCAAAGTTTTTTACAAACAAAATTAAGATACTTAAGTTATGTGAAAAAACAAACCACAACATCTGAAAAAACCTTAAACTAAAAATTACAAAATTACTAGTTCTTAAAAAACAAGTTCTGCCATAGAAAATAAAACCGACTTTTCCCGAGTTTTTAAAGTCA
>NW_023006873.1:0-553 GCF_900245975.1 Drosophila guanche | reverse complement strand
CCGTGGCAAAAAACCTCTATAGGGAGTGGTGTCGTGCTTGTTATATTTCATATGATGAAAAATTTTAAATTTGTCCTTACATATGGTATGGGGAAAATACCTAGATGGCAATGTCTGATACTTTATTTGGTTGGATATGTATATAATTGTTACGATATACGAATAATATTAAAGTGTTTGTGTGTTTCTTGTATTAAAATACGAGAACAAATGACTGTTAAGGGGCACTCTCGATTGTAATCACCCGATTTGCGGAAGCTGTGGCAGCAAACCTCTATAGGGAGTGGTGTCGTGCTTGGTATATTTCATATGGTGAACAATTTAAAATTTGTCCTTACATATGATATGGGGAATATACCTAGCCTGCAATGTCTGATACTTTATTTGGTTGGATATGTGTATAGTTGTTACTATATACGAATAATATTGAAGTGTTTGCGTGTTTCTTTTATTAAAATACGAGAACAAATGATTACTAAGAGGCACTCCCTATTGAAGGCACCCGATTTACCGAAGCCGTGGCAAAAAACCTACATAGGGAGTGGTGTCGTGC
>NW_023006872.1:0-553 GCF_900245975.1 Drosophila guanche | reverse complement strand
TTTCCGAGACCGTAGGCCAAAACCACAAACAGTTTGGATCCATTTAATAGCAGTATCAATCAACTTTTCAGATAATCAAAGTTTTTTACATCCAAAATTAAGATACTTAAGGTATGTAAAAAAACAAACCACAACCTCTGAAAAAACCTTAACCTAAAAATTACAAAATTTCTAGTTCTTAAAAAACAAGTTCTGCCATAGAAAATAAAACCGACTTTTCCCAAATTTTTAAAGTCAAAATTTCGAAAAAAAAAAATCTCACAACAATCCACATTTTTGCATTTCAAAGCTTTTCGAGACGGTAGGCCAAAACCACTCAGAGTTTGGATCCATTTTATAGCAGTGTCAATCAACTTTTCAGATAATCAAAGTTTTTTACAACCAAAATTAAGATACTTAAGTTATGTAGAAAAACAAACCACAACCTCTGAAAAAACCTTAACCTAAAAATTACAAAATTACTAGTTCTTAAAAAACAAGTTCTGCCATAGAAAATAAAACCGACTTTTCCCGAGTTTTTAAAGTCAAAATTTCGAGAAAAAAAAATCTCACA
>NW_023006871.1:0-553 GCF_900245975.1 Drosophila guanche | reverse complement strand
GCAGAGGCCGAGTGAAGCAGAGTGTGAATGAGAGAATGTGAAAAGAACAACAAAAGCTGCAGGACAGTGTGGGTTTAGCCACTGCTAATTAATTTCTTCTTTCTGGCTATAATAATGATCCAATCAGATCCCAATTTGTTGATCTGATAGATATGACCATTCCCTACAGAATGGCGTTTTTAGTTTTCTTCTAACTTTAAAATGGTAGATTTGGGAGGTTTTCGCCCTTTTGCGGGGGCGGAATGGGGCGGGGCACATTTTTTAAATACACTTGTAACAGTGTGAGCATACAGAAGTCTGGATGCAAAATTTGGTAGCTCTAGCTTTTATAGTCTCTAAGATTCAGGTGCTCAACATGACGGACGGACGGACAGACGGACAGCCAGAAAGGGCTCAATCGACTCGGCTATTGATGGTGATCAAGAATATATACACTTTATGGGGTCGGAAACGATTCCTTCTGTGTGTAACATACATTAACTTTGTGCACAAATACAATATACCCTATTTACTCTTCGAGTACCGGGTATAAAACAAATATAAGCTGTGTAAG
>NW_023006870.1:0-553 GCF_900245975.1 Drosophila guanche | reverse complement strand
TCAATCAACTTTTCAGATAATCAAAGTTTTTTACAACCAAAATTAAGATACTTAAGTTATGTGAAAAAACAAACCACAACATCTGAAAAAACCTTAAACTAAAAATTACAAAATTACTAGTTCTTAAAAAACAAGTTCTGCCATAGAAAATAAACCCGACTTTTCCCGAGTTTTTAAAGTCAAAATTTCGAAAAAAAAATCTCACAACAATCAACATTTTTGCATTTCAAAGCTTTACCCAGACGGTAGGCCAAAACCACACTCAGTTTGGATCCACTTCATAGCAGCATCAATCAACTTTTCAGATAATCAAAGATCTTTACAACCAGATCTAAGATACTTAAGTTATGTGAAAAAACAAACCGCAACCTCTGAAAAAACCTTAAACTGAAAGTTACTTCCTTAATAAGTTCTTAAAAAACAAGTTCTGCCATAGAAAATAAACCCGACTTTTCCCGAGTTTTTAAAGTAAAAATTTCGAAAACAAAAAATCTCACAACAATAAACATTTTTGCATTTCAAAGCTTTACCCAGACGGTAGGATAAAACCACA
>NW_023006869.1:0-553 GCF_900245975.1 Drosophila guanche | reverse complement strand
GTTTGTGGTTTTGGCCTACGGTCTCGGAAAAGCTTTGAAATGAAAAAATTTTGATTGTTGTGAGATTTTTTTTTCGAAATTTTGACTTTAAAAACTCGGGAAAAGTCGGTTTTATTTTCTATGGCAGAACTTGTTTTTTAAGAACTAGCAATTTTGTAATTTTTAGTTTAAGGTTTTTTCAGAGGTTTCGGTTTGTTTTTTTACATAACTTAAGTATCTTAACTGTGGTTGTAAAAAACTTTGATTATCTGAAAAGTTGATTGATACTGCTATAAAATGGATCCAAACTCTGTGTGGTTTTGGCCTACCGTCTCGGAAAAGCTTTGAAATGCAAATAAAATAAAAATAAATAAAGCAAATATGTGGATTGTTGTGAGATTTTTTTTTTTTTTCGAAATTTTGACTTTAAAAACTTGGGAAAAGTTGGTTTTATTTTCTATGGCAGAACTTGTTTTTTAAGAACTAGCAATTTTGTAATTTTTAGTTTAAAGTTTTTTCAGAGGTTGCGGTTCGTTTTTTCACATAACTTAAGTATCTTAATTTTGGATGTAAA
>NW_023006868.1:0-553 GCF_900245975.1 Drosophila guanche | reverse complement strand
TTGTTTTTCACATAACTTAAGAATCTTAATTTTCGTTGTAAAAAACTTTGATTATCTGAAAAGTTGATTGATACTTCTATAACATGGATCCAAACTCTGTGTGGTTTTGGCCTACCGTCTGGGTAAAGCTTTGTAATGCAAAATTGTTAATTGTTGTGAGATTTTTTTGATTCCAAATTTTTACTTTAAAAACTCGGGAAAAGTCGGGTTTATTTTGTATGGCAGAACTTGTCTTTCAGGAACTTATTAATGATGTAATTTTTAGTTAAAGGTTTTTTCAGAGGTTGCGGTTTGTTTTTTCACATAACTTAAGTATCCTAATTTTGGTTGTACAAATTTTGATTATCTGAAAAGTTTATTGATACTGCTATAAAATGGATCCAAACTCTGTGTGGTTTTGGCCTACCGTCTAGGTAAAGCTTTGTAATGCAAAATTGTTTATTTTTGTGAGGTATTTTGTACGAAATTTTTACTTTATTTTCTATGGCAGAACTTGTTTTTTAAGAACTTATTAAGGATGTAATTTTTATTTTAAGGTTTTTTAGAAGTAGCG
>NW_023006867.1:0-553 GCF_900245975.1 Drosophila guanche | reverse complement strand
GTCCAGAGACGTGCAGACCACAAGACACTGCCTCCACTTACTTCAAATGTGTCTGGATGTGTGGACTACCGTAAGGGACCTCATGAATAGCGACAGCAACACCAATGAAGATGCTGGTAAACAACTGATGAGACAATGGACAGAACTTGTTTGTTTCTGATTTGTGAGATATTTTTTTCAGCCTCTGAAGCCCCGAATGTAACTGCATAAGCCCATGGATCAGTATCAGTATCAGTATCACCCTTCATTCACTCCGGACACAGCACAGCAGGACTCCTCCTACACACACAAACTATACACATTTTGAGTAAGTTTTCCAGTTATCTTTTAATGGAACCAGACGCCTATCATTCTTCGTTTCTTGGCAGCCTAAACCTAAAACACAACCAATGTTGCAAGAACTGAAGAACTCTTCAGGTTCCAATGCAAGTCATTTGAGAGTACAAAGAACAGAACACATAACTGATGGAATTAAACCTAAAGAACAGGACGATCAGGACATATCAACCAAGGGACAACAATTGTCAGCTCACTTCTCAGTATGATTGCCTAA
>NW_023006866.1:0-553 GCF_900245975.1 Drosophila guanche | reverse complement strand
TATAAAATGGATCCAAACTCTGTGTGGTTTTGGCCTACCGTCTCGGAAAAGCTTTGAAATGCAAAAATGTGGATTGTTGTGAGATTTTTTTTTCTTCGAAATTTTTACTTTAAAAACTTGTTTTTTAAGAACTAGCAATTTTGTAATTTTTAGTTTAAGGTTTTTTCAGAGGTTTCGGTTTGTTTTTTCACATAACTTAAGTATCTTAACTGTGGTTGTAAAAAACTTTGATTATCTGAAAATTTTATTGATACTGCTATAAAATGGATCCAAACTATGAGTGGTTTTGGCCTACCGTCTCGAAAAGCTTTGAAATGCAAAAATGTTGATTGTTGTGAGATTTTTTTTTTTCGCAATTTTGACTTTAAAAACTCGGGAAAAGTCGGTTATATTTTCTATGGCAGAACTTGTTTTTTAAGAACTAGTAATTTTGTAATTTTTAGTTCAAGGTTTTTTCAGAGGTTGCGGTTCGTTTTTTCACATAACTTAAGTATCTTAATTTTGGTTGTAAAAACCCTTGATTATCTGAAAAGTTGATTGATACTGCTATTAA
>NW_023006865.1:0-553 GCF_900245975.1 Drosophila guanche | reverse complement strand
CTACGGCAGAACTTGTTTTTTAAGAACTAGCAATTTTGTAATTTTTAGTTTAAGGTTTTTTCAGAGGTTGCGGGTTGTTTCTTCACATAACTTAAGTATCTTAATTTTGGTTGTAAAAAATTGTGATTATTTGAAAAGTTGATTGATACTGGTATTAAAAGGATCCAAACTTTTTGTGGTTTTGGCCTACCGTCTCCGAAAAGCTTTGAAATGCAAAAATGTTGATTTTTGTGAGATTTTTTTTTCTCGAAATTTTGACTTTAAAAACTCGGGAAAAGTCGGTTTTATTTTCTATGGCAGAACTTGTTTTTTAAGAACTAGCAATTTTGTAATTTTTAGGTTAAGGATTTTTCAGAGGTTGTGGTTTGTTTTTTTACATAACTTAAGTATCTTAATTTTGGTTGTAAAAAACTTTGATTATCTGAAAAGTTGATTGATACTGCTATAAAATGGATCCAAACTCTGAGTGGTTTTGGCCTACCGTCTCGAAAAGCTTTGAAATGCAAAAATGTGGATTGTTGTAAGATTTTTTTTTTCGAAATTTTGACTTTAA
>NW_023006864.1:0-553 GCF_900245975.1 Drosophila guanche | reverse complement strand
AAAAACAAACCGCAACCTCTGAAAAAACATGAAACTTAAAATTACTTCCTTAATAAGTTCTTAAAAAACAAGTTATGCCATAGAAAATAAACCCTACTTTTCCCGAGTTTTTAAAGTCAAAATTTGGGAAAAAAAAATCTCACAACAATCAACAATTTTGCATTACAAAGCTTTACCTAGACGGTAGGAAAAAACCACAAGAGTTTGGATCCATTTTATAGCAGAATCAATCAACTTTTCAGATAATCAAAGTTTTTTGCAACCAGATTTAAGCTACTTAAGTTATGAAAAAAAAACAAACCGCAACCTCTAAAAAAAACTTTAAACTAAAAATTACTTCCTTAATAAGTTCTTAAAAAAACGGTAGGCCAAAACCACACAGAGTTTGGATCCATTTTATAGCAGTATCAATCAACTTTTCGGATAATTAAAGTTTTTTACAACCAAAATTAAGATATTTAAGTTATGTGAAAAAACAAAACGCAACCTCTGAAAAAAACTTAAACTAAAAATTACATCCTTAATAAGATCCTAAAAAACAAGTTCTGCCATA
>NW_023006863.1:0-553 GCF_900245975.1 Drosophila guanche | reverse complement strand
GTTAAGGTTTTTTCAGAGGTTGTGGTTTGTTTTTTTTACATAACTTAAGTATCTAAATTTTGGATGTAAAAAACTTTGATTATCTGAAAAGTTGATTGGTACTGCTATTAAATGGATCCAAACTGTTTGTGGTTTTGGCCTACGGTCTCGGAAAAGCTTTGAAATGCAAAAATGTTGATTGTTGTGAGATTTTTTTTTTCGAAATTTTGACTTTAAAAACTCGGGAAAAGTCGGTTTTATTTTCTATGGCAGAACTTGTTTTTTAAGAACTAGTAATTTAGTAATTTTTAGTTTAAGGTTTTTACAGAGGTTGTGGTTTGTTTTTTTACATAACTTAAGTATCTTAATTTTGGATGTAAAAAACTTTGATTATCTGAAAAGTTGATTGATACTGCTATAAAATGCATACAAACTCTGAGTGGTTTTGGCCTACCGTCTCGAAAAGCTTTGAAATGCAAAAATGTGGATTGTTGTGAGATTTTTTTTTTCGAAATTTTGACTTTAAAAACTCGGGAAAAGTTGGTTTTATTTTCTATGGCAGAACTTGTTTTTT
>NW_023006862.1:0-553 GCF_900245975.1 Drosophila guanche | reverse complement strand
AAGATACTAAGGTTATGTGAAAAAACAAAACGCAACCTCTGAAAAAACCTTAAACTTAAAACTACTTCCTTAATAAGTTCTTAAAAAACAAGTTCTGCCATAGAAAAAAACCCGAGTTTTTAAAGTCAAAATTTCATACAAAATATATCACAAAAATCAACATTTTTGCATTTCAAAGCTCTACCTAGACGGTAGACCAAAACCACACAGAGTTTGAATCCATTTTATGGCAGAATCAATCAACTTTTCTGATAATCAAAGTGTTTTGCAACCAGATCTTAGATACTTAAGTTATGTGAAAAAACAAACCGCAACCTCTGAAAAAACCTCAATCTAAAAATTACAAAATTGCTTGTTCCTAAAAAACAAGTTCTGCCATAGAAAATAAACCCGACTTTTCCCGAGTTTTTAAAGTAAAAATTTCGAAAAATAAAATCTTACAACAATCCACATTTTTGCATTTCAAAGCTTTTCCGAGACGGTAGGCCAAAACCACACAGAGTTTGGATCCATTTTATAGCAGTATCAATCAATTTTTCAGATAATCAAAGTT
>NW_023006861.1:0-553 GCF_900245975.1 Drosophila guanche | reverse complement strand
GAGGGTGTAAGGAGCCAGGAAGGGGCTGGAGCGACAAAAAGTCATAACATTGCACTTCGAGGCATTAAGTTGTAACATATTTGCACAGCACCATGACTGAAAGCTATTGAGATCAGATTGCAAACGAGAGTGAAATGAAATGTCCTTATACTGGACACAGAGTTTAACATCATCCGCATACATAAGTACTCGAGAATTTGTTAATACAGAAGGCAGGTCATTAATAAAGAGTGTGAAAAGTAAGGGGCCTAAATGGCTACCCTGTGGTACTCCAGAAGTAACCATAACAGGTAAAGATACGGAGTTTTTGAAAAGGACCCTTTGAGACCTAGAACACAGGTAGCTAGAAATCCATCTCAACAGATTGGGCGGAAACCCTAGAAGGTTGAGCTTTTGTGCAAGAAGAGAATGGTTTACGGAATCGAATGCCTTACTGAAGTCAGTGTAAATAACATCCGTCTGCAAGTTACTTTGGAAGCCTTTAATTACAAAGGAGGTGAACTCTAAAAGATTAGTGGTTGTTGATCGTCGCCGTATAAATCCGTGCTGAGCT
>NW_023006860.1:0-553 GCF_900245975.1 Drosophila guanche | reverse complement strand
TAAGATACTTAAGTTATGTGAAAAACCAACCGCAACATCTGAAAAAACCTTAAACTAAAAATTACAAAATTGCTAGTTCTTAAAAAACAAGTTCTGCCATAGAAAATAAAACCAACTTTTCCCGAGTTTTTAAAGTCAAAATTTCGAAAAAAAAATCTCACAACAATCCACATTTTTGCATTTCAAAGCTTTTCCGAGACCGTAGGCCAAAACCACAAACAGTTTGGATCCATTTAATAGCAGTATCAATCAACTTTTCAGATAATCAAGGGTTTTTACAACAAAAATTAAGATACTTAAGTTATGTGAAAAATCGAACCGCAACCTCTGAAAAAACCTTAAACTAAAAATTAAAAAATTACTAGTTCTTAAAAAACAAGTTCTGCCATAGAAAATAAAACCAACTTTTCCCGAGTTTTTAAAGTCAAAATTTCGAAAAAAAAATCTCACAACAATCCACATTTTTGCATTTCAAAGCTTTTCAGAGACGGTAGGCCAAAACCACTCAGAGTTTGGATCCATTTTATAGCAGTATCAATCAACTTTTCAGATA
>NW_023006859.1:0-553 GCF_900245975.1 Drosophila guanche | reverse complement strand
TCTGTGTGGTTTTGACCTACCGTCTCGGAAAAGCTTTGAAATGCAAAAATGTTGATTGATGTGAGATTATTTTTTTTTGATATTTTTACTTTAAAAACTCTGGAAAAGTCGGTTTTATTTTCTATGGCAGAACTTGTTTTTTAAGAACTTATTAAGGAAGTAATTTTAAGTTTAAGGTTTTTTGAGAGGTTGCGGTTTGAATTTTCACATAACTTAAGTATCTTAATTTTCGTTGTAAAAAATCTTGAGTATCTGAAAAGTTGATTGATACTGCTATAAAATGGATCCAAACTGTTTGTGGGTTTGACCGTCTCGGAAAAGCTTTGAAATGCAAAAATGTTGATTGTTGTGAGATTTTTTTTTTTTCGAAATTTTGACATTAAAAAATCGGGAAAAGTCGGGTTTATTTTCTATGGCAAAACTTGTTTTATAAGAACTAACAATTTTTTAATTTTTTGTTTTATGTTTTTTCAGAGGTTGCGGTTTGTTTTTTTCACATAACTTAAGTATCTAAGATCTGGTTGCAAAAAACTTTGATTATCTGAAAAGTTGA
>NW_023006858.1:0-553 GCF_900245975.1 Drosophila guanche | reverse complement strand
GTCTGATACTTTATTTGGTTAGATATGTGTATAGTTGTTACTATATACGAATAATATTGAAGTGTTTGCGTGTTTCTTTTATTAAAATACGAGAAAAAATGACTACTAAGAGGCACTCCCTATTGAAGGCACCCGGTTTGCGGAAGCCGTGGCAAAAAACCTCTATAGGGAGTGGTGTCGTGCTTGGTATATTTCATATGATGAAAAACTTAAAATTTGTCTTTACATATGAAATGGGGAAAATACCTAGCCGGCAATGTCTGATACTTTATTTGGTTGGATATGTGTATAGTTGTTACTATATACGAATAATATTGAAGTGTTTGTGTGTTTCTTGTATTAAAATACGAGAAAAAATGACTGTTAAGGGGCACTCTCGATTGTAATCACCCGATTTGCGGAAGCCGTGGCAGAAAACCTCTATAGGGAGTGGTGTCGTGCTTGGTATATTTCATATGATGAACAATTTAAAATTTGTGCTTACATATGATATGGGGAAAATACCTAGCCTGCAATGTCTGATACTTTATTTGGTTGGATATGTGTATAGTTG
>NW_023006857.1:0-553 GCF_900245975.1 Drosophila guanche | reverse complement strand
TGAAAAAACAAACCACTTGATAGCAGTATGAATAAACTTTTCAGATAAACAAAGTTCCATACAAACAAGATCTAAGATAACTAGGTTATGTGAAAAAAACAAACCTCAACCTCAAAATCAAATTTTCGAAAAAAAAAAAAATCTAACATCAATCAACATTTTTGCATTTCAAAGCTTTACCCAGACGTTAGGCCAAAACTACACAGTTTGGATCCATTTTATAGCAGTATCAATCAACTTTTCAGATAATCAAAGTTTTTTACAACCAAAATTAAGATACTTAAGTTATGTTAAAAAACAAACCACAACCTCTGAAAAAACCTTAAACTAAAAATTACAAAATTGCTAGTTCTTAAAAACAAGATCTGCCATAGAAAACAAAAGCGACTTTTCCCGAGTTTTTAAAGTCAAAATTTCGAGAAAAAAAATCTCACAAAAATCAACATTTTTGCATTTCAAAGCTTTTCCCTGACGGTAGGCCAAACCCACAAAAAGTTTGGATCCATTTAATAGCAGTATCAATCAACTTATCAGATAATCAAGGGTTTTTACA
>NW_023006856.1:0-553 GCF_900245975.1 Drosophila guanche | reverse complement strand
CAGTATCAATCAACTTTTCAGATAATCAAAGTTTTTTGCAACCAGATCTAAGATACTTAAGTTATGTGAAAAAACAAACCGCTACTTCTAAAAAAATTTTAAACTAAAAATTAAATCTTTAATAAGTTCCTAAAAAAGTTCTGCAAAAGAAAATAAGCCCGAATGTTCCCGAGTTTTTAAAGTCAATATTTCGACAATACAAATTTCACAACAATCAACATTTTTGCATTGCAAAGCCTTACCCAGACGGTAGGCCAAAACCACACACAGTTTGTACCAATTTTTTAGCAGTATCAATCAACTTTTCAGATAATCAAAGTTTTTTGCAACCAGATCTAAGATACTTAAGACCGATACTTCTAAAGAAACCTTAAACTAAAACATACATCCTTAATAAGTTCCTAAAAATCAAGTTCTGCCATAGAAAATAAACCCGACTTTTCTCGAGTTTTTAAAGTCAACATTTCGACAATAAAAATCTCACAACAACCAAAATTTTTGCATTTCAAAGCTTTACCCAGACGGTAGGCCAAAACCACACACAGTTTGGATC
>NW_023006855.1:0-553 GCF_900245975.1 Drosophila guanche | reverse complement strand
ATGTAATTTTTAGTTTAAGGTTTTTTCAGAGGTTGCGGTTTGTTTTTTCACATAACTTAAGAAGTTGAATTTTGGTTGTAAAAAATTTTGATTATCTGAAAAGTTGATTGATACTGCTATAAAATGGATCCAAACTGTGTGGTATTGGCCTACCGTCTGGGTAAAGCTTTAAAATGCAAAAATGTTGATTGATGTGAGTTTTTTTTTCGATATTTTTACTTTAAAAACTCGGGAAAAGTCGGGTTTGTTTTCTATGGCAGAACTTGTTTTTTAGGAACTTATTAAGGATGTAATTTTTAGTTTAAGGTTTTTTCAGAGGTTGCGGTTTGTTTTTTCACATAACTTAAGAATTTGAATTTTGGTTGTAAAAAACTTTGATTATCTGAAAAGTTGATTCATACTGATATAATATGGATCCAAACTGTTTGTGGTTTTGGCCTACCGTCTCGGAAAGGCTTTGAAATTCAAAAATGTTGATTGTTGTGAGATTTTATTTTTCGAAATTTGGACCTTAAAAATTCGTGAAAAGTCGGATTTATTTTCTATGGCAGAA
>NW_023006854.1:0-553 GCF_900245975.1 Drosophila guanche | reverse complement strand
TTGTTTTTCACATAACTTAAGAATCTTAATTTTCGTTGTAAAAAACTTTGATTATCTGAAAAGTTGATTGATACTTCTATAACATGGATCCAAACTCTGTGTGGTTTTGGCCTACCGTCTGGGTAAAGCTTTGTAATGCAAAATTGTTAATTGTTGTGAGATTTTTTTGTTTCCAAATTTTTACTTTAAAAACTCGGGAAAAGTCGGGTTTATTTTGTATGGCAGAACTTGTCTTTCAGGAACTTATTAATGATGTAATTTTTAGTTAAAGGTTTTTTCAGAGGTTGCGGTTTGTTTTTTCACATAACTTAAGTATCCTAATTTTGGTTGTACAAATTTTGATTATCTGAAAAATTTATTGATACTGCTATAAAATGGATCCAAACTCTGTGTGGTTTTGGCCTACCGTCTAGGTAAAGCTTTGTAATGCAAAATTGTTTATTTTTGTGAGGTATTTTGTACGAAATTTTTACTTTATTTTCTATGGCAGAACTTGTTTTTTAAGAACTTATTAAGGATGTAATTTTTATTTTAAGGTTTTTTAGAAGTAGCG
>NW_023006853.1:0-553 GCF_900245975.1 Drosophila guanche | reverse complement strand
AGTTCTGCCATAGAAAATAAACCCGACTTTTCCTGAGTTTTTAAAGTAAACATTTCGAAAACAAAAAATCTCACAACAATCAACATTTTTGCATTTCAAAGCTTTACCCAGACGGTAGGCCAAAACCACACAGAGTTTGGATCCATTTTATAGCAGTATCAATCAACTTTTCAGATAATCAAAGTTTTTACAACCAAAATTAAGATACTTAAGTTAAGTGAAAAAACAAACCGCAACCTCTGAAAAAAACCTTAAACTAAAAATAACAAAATTACTAGTTCTTAAAAAACAAGTTCTGCCATAGAAAATAAACCCGACTTTTCCTGAGTTTTTAAAGTAAACATTTCGAAAACAAAAAATCTCACAACAATCAACATTTTTGCATTTGAAAGCTTTATCCAGACGGTAGGCAAAAACCACACAGTTTGGTTCCATTTTATAGCAGTGTCAATCAACTTTTCAGATATTCAAAGTTTTTTACAACCAAAATTAAGATACTTAAGTTATGTGAAAAAACAAACCGCAACCTCTGAAAAAACCTTAAACTAAAAAT
>NW_023006852.1:0-553 GCF_900245975.1 Drosophila guanche | reverse complement strand
GATCCATTTTATAGAAGTATCAATCAACTTTTCAGATAATCAAAGTTTTTTACAACCAAAATTAAGATACTTAAGTTATGTGAAAAAACAAACCACAACCTCTGAAAAAACCTTAAACTAAAAATTACAAAATAGCTAGTTCCTAAAAAAACAAGTTCTGCCATAGAAAATAAAACCGACTTTTCCCAAATTTTAAAGTCAAAAATTCGAAAAAAAAAAAATTTCACATCAATCAACATTTTTGCATTTCAAAGCTTTTCCGAGACGGTGGGCCAAAACCACAAACAGTTTGGATCCATTTAATAGCAGTATCAATTAACTTTTTACAACCAAAATTCAGATTCTTAAGTTATGTGAAAAAACAAACCGCAACCTCTGAAAAAACCTTAAACTAAAAATTACATCCTTAATAAGTTCCTAAAAAACAAGTTCTGCCATAGAAAATAAACCCGACTTTTCCCGAGTTTTTAAAGTAAAAATATCGAAAAAAAAATCTCACAGCAATCAACAATTTTGCATTACAAAGCTTTACCCAGACGGTAGGCCAAAACCA
>NW_023006851.1:0-553 GCF_900245975.1 Drosophila guanche | reverse complement strand
CAAAACCACACAGTTTGGATCCATTTTATAGAAGTATCAATCCAATTTTCAGATAATCAAAGTTTTTTACAACCAAAATTAAGATACTTAAGTTATGTGAAAAAACAAACCACAACCTCTGAAAAAACCTTAAACTTAAAATTACTTTCTTAATAAGTTCTTAAAAAAACAAGTTCTGCCATAGAAAATAAACCCAAGTGTTTAAAGTCAAAATTTCGTCCAAATACCTCATAACAATCAACATTTTTGCATTTCAAAGCTTTTCCGAGACGGTAGGCCAAAACCACAAACAGTTTGGATCCATTTAATAGCAGTATCAATCAACTTTTTAGATAATCAAGGTTTTTTACAACAAAAATTAAGATAGTTAAGTTATGTGAAAAGACAAACCGCAACCTATGAAAAATCAAAGTAATCAAAGTTCTTTACAACCAGGTCTAAGATGGGTAAGTTATGTGAAAAAACAAACCGCTACTTCTAAAAAACCTTAAACAAAAAAGTAACAAACTTTGAAAATTTTTAAAAGAAAAGTTCTTCCATAGAAAATAAACCC
>NW_023006850.1:0-553 GCF_900245975.1 Drosophila guanche | reverse complement strand
TTTTTTTTTTTCGAATTTTTGACTTTAAAAACTCGGGAAAAGTTGGTTTTATTTTCTATGGCAGAACTTGTTTTTTAAGAACTAGCAATTTTGTAATTTTTAGTTTAAGTTTTTTTCAGAGGTTTCGGTTTGTTTTTTCACATAACTTAAGTATCTTAACTGTGGTTGTAAAAAACTTTGATTATCTGAAAAGTTTATTGATACTGCTATAAAATGGATCCAAACTCTGAGTGGTTTTGGCCTACCGTCTCGAAAAGCTTTGAAATGCAAAAATGTGGATTGTTGTGATATTTTTTTTTTCGAAATTTTGACTTTAAAAACTCGGGAAAAGTTGTATTTATTTTCTATGGCAGCACTTGTTTTTTAAGAACTAGCAATTTTGTAATTTTTAGTTTAAAGTTTTTTCAGAGGTTGCGGTTTGTTTTTTCACATAACTTAAGTATCTTAATTTTGGATGTAAAAAACTTTGATTATCTGAAAAGTTGATTGATACTGCTATTAAATGGATCCAAACTGTTTGTGGTTTTGGCCTACCGTCTCGGAAAAGCTTTGA
>NW_023006849.1:0-553 GCF_900245975.1 Drosophila guanche | reverse complement strand
TATTTGTGCACAAAGTTAATGTATGTAACACACAGAAGGAATCGTTTACGACCCCATAAAGTGTATATATTATTGATCACCATCAATAGCCGAGTCGATTGAGCCCTGTCTGTATGTCCGTCTGTCCGTCCGTCTGTCCGTCCGTCTTGTTGAGCACCTGAATCTCAGACACTATAAAAGCTAGAGCCACCAAATTTTGATTCCACTCTTCTCTATGCTCACACTGTTACAAGTGTATTTAAAAAATGTGCCGCGCCCCCTTCCGCCCCGCAAAAGGGCGAAAACCTCCCAAATCTACAATTTTAAAGATAAAAGAAAACTAAAAACGCCATTCTATAGGGAATGGCCATATCTATCAGATCACCACAATTTAAAGATAGAAAAAAACTAAAAACGCCATTCTGTAGGGAATGGCCATATCCATCAGATCACCAAATTGGGATCCGATTGGATCATTATTATAGCCAGAAAGAAGAAATTAATTAGCAGTGCCTAAACCCACACTGTCCTACAGCTTTTGTTGTTCTTTTCACATTCTCTCATTCACACTCTG
>NW_023006848.1:0-553 GCF_900245975.1 Drosophila guanche | reverse complement strand
AAAGAAAAGTTCTTCCATAGAAAATAAACCCGACTTTTCCCGAATTTTTAAAGTCAAAATTTTGTAAAAAATACCTCACAAAAATCAACATGTTTGCATTTCAAAGCTTTACCGAGACGGTAGGCCAAACCCACACAGAGTTTGTATCCATTTTATAGCTGAATCAATCAACTTTTCAGATAATCAAAGTTTTTTACAATCAAAATTAAGATACTTAAGTTATGTGAAAAAACGAACCGCAACCTCTGAAAAAACCTTAAACTTAAAATTACAAAATTGCTAGTTCTTAAAAAACAAGTTCTGCCATAGAAAATAAAACCAACTTTTCAAGAGTTTTTAAAGTCAAAATTTCGAAAAAAAAAGTCTCACAACAATCCAAATTTTTGCATTTCAAAGCTTTTCCGAGACGGTAGGCCAAAACCACTCAGAGTTTGGATCCATTTTATAGCAGTATCAATCAACTTTTCAGATAATCAAAGTTTTTTACAACCACAGTTAAGATTCACAAGTTATGTGAAAAAACAAACCGAAACCTCTGAAAAAGCCTTAAACT
>NW_023006847.1:0-553 GCF_900245975.1 Drosophila guanche | reverse complement strand
AGTGGTGTCGTGCTTGGTATATTTCATATGATGAACAATTTAAAATTTGTCCTTACATATGGTATGGGGAAAATACCTAGATGGCAATGTCTGATACTTTATATGGTTTGATATGTATATAATTGTTACTTTATACGAATAATATTGAAGTGTTTGTGTGTTTCTTGTATTAAAATACGAGAACAAATGACTGATAAGGGGCGCTCCCTATTGTAGGCACCTGATTTGCGGAAGCCGTGGCAAAAAACCTCTATGGGAAGTGGTGTCGTGCTTGGTATATTTCATATGGTGAACAATTTAAAAATTGTCCTTACATATGATATGGGGAAAATACCTAGATGGCAATGTCTGATTCTTTATATGGTTTGATATGTATATAATTGTTACTTTATACGAATAATATTGAAGTGTTTGTGTGTTTCTTGTATTAAAATACGAGAACAAATGACTGTTAAGGGGCACTCTCGATTGTTATCACCCGATTTGCGGAAGCCGTGGCAGAAAACCTTTATAGGGAGTGGTGTCGTGCTTGGTATATTTCATATGATGAAAA
>NW_023006846.1:0-553 GCF_900245975.1 Drosophila guanche | reverse complement strand
TATGTGAAAAAACAAACCGCAATCTCTGAAAAAACCTTAAACAAAAAAGTACAAACTTTGAAAATTCTTAAAAGAAAAGTTCTGCCATAGAAAATAAACCCGACTGTTCCCGAATTTGTAAAGTCCAAATGTCGTGAAAAATACCTCACAAAAATCAACATTTTTGCATTTCAAAGCTTTATCCAGACGGTAGGCCAAAACCACACACAGTTTGGGTCCATTTTATAGCAGTATCAATAAACTTTTCAGATAATCAAAATTTTTTGCAACCAGATATAAGATACTTAAATTATGTGAAAAACAAACCGCTACTTCTAAAAAAACCTTAAACTAAAAATGAAATTTTTAATAAAATCCAAAAAAAAAGTTCTGCCATAGAAAATAAACCCGACTGTTCCCGAATTTGTAAAGTCAAAATGTCATGAAAAATACCTCACAAAAATCAACATTTTTGCATTTCAAAGCTTTTCCCAGACGGTAGACCAAAACCACAAAGAGTTTGGGTACATTTTATAGCAGTATCAATAAACTTTTCAGATAATCAAAGTTTTTT
>NW_023006845.1:0-553 GCF_900245975.1 Drosophila guanche | reverse complement strand
AAACTCTAATCAGGTCTTATGTAATCAGGGAAATTACCCTACCTTCATTATAAAGAACCGACAGGAGGTCATAGACCTTACCCTAGTGTCCCATACAATACTGGGCTTAATAAGGGGCTGGAGAGTCCTAGAAGAGCACTCCTTCTCTGACCATAGGTACATAGAGACGATAATATCTCTCGAGTGCCCAATAGCTAATAGTTATACCAACCCCAGGAAAGCCAACTGGGAAATATATTCCAAAACCCTGGAATAACTTCTTCCCCCAACCACACCAACATGCCCTGATACACAGGACGACCTTAACAGTCTTGTAAATAGGTTCACGGAGGCATGCAACAAAGTCTTCAAGGCTGCCTGTCCTTCAATAAAACCGAGAGGGAAAAATAAACCCCCTTGGTGGTCTAAGAACATTGATGTCATACGTAGAAGCTGCAGGGAAAATTGTAATAAAGCCAAAAACATCATCGAGGATGAACTATGGGCAAACTACAAGACCAGCCTTGCCCTATAGAAAAAAGAAACTAGGAGAACGAAAAGAGCCACCTGGCAA
>NW_023006844.1:0-553 GCF_900245975.1 Drosophila guanche | reverse complement strand
ATTGATGCTGCTATTAAATGGATCCAAACTGTTTGTGGTTTTGGCCTACCGTCTCGGAAAAGCTTTGAAATGCAAAAATGTTGATTGTTGTGAGATTTTTTTTTTCTTCGAAATTTTGACTTTAAAAACTCGGGAAAAGTCGGTTTTATTTTCTATGGCAGAACTTGTTTTTTAAGAACTTGTAATTTTGTAATTTTAAGTTTAAGGTTTTTTCAGATGTTGCGGTTGGTTTTTCACATAACTTAAGTATCTTTATTTTGGTTGTAAAAAACTTTGAATATCTGAAAAATTGATTGATTCTGCTATAAAATGGATCCAAACTCTATGTGGGTTTGGCCTACCGTCTCGGTAAATCTTTAAAATGCAAAAATGTTCATTTTTGTGAGGTATTTGGACAAAATTTTGACTTTAAAAACTCGGGTTTATTTTCTATGGCAGAACTTGTTTTTTAAGAACTTATTAAGAAAGTAATTTTAAGTTTAAGGTTTTTTCAGAGGTTGCGGTTTGTTGTTTTACATAACTTAAGTATCTTAATTTTGGTTGTAAAAAACTT
>NW_023006843.1:0-553 GCF_900245975.1 Drosophila guanche | reverse complement strand
AAAACCGACTTTTCCCGAGTTTTTAAAGTCAAAATTTCGAGAAAAAAAAATCTCACAAAAATCAACATTTTTGCATTTCAAAGCTTTTCCGAGACGGTAGGCCAAAACCACAAAAAGTTTGGATCCATTTAATAGCAGTATCAATCAACTTTTCAGATAATCAAAGTTTTTTACAACCACAGTTAAGATACTTAAGTTACTTAAAAAAACAAACCACAACCTCTGAAAAAACCTTAACCTAAAAACTACAAAATTACTAGTTCTTAAAAAACAAGTTCTGCCATAGAAAATAAAACCGACTTTTCCCGAGTTTTTAAAGTCAAAATTTCGAGAAAAAAAAATCTCACAAAAATCAACATTTTTGCATTTTAAAGCTTTACCGAGACGGTAGGCCAAACCCACACAGAGTTTGGATCCATTTTATAGCAGAATCAATCAACTTTTCAGATAATCAAAGTTTTTTACAACCAAAATTAAGATACTTAAGTTATGTGAAAAACCAACCGCAACATCTGAAAAAACCTTAAACTAAAAATTACAAAATTACAAGTTC
>NW_023006842.1:0-553 GCF_900245975.1 Drosophila guanche | reverse complement strand
CAATTATACACATATCCAACCAAATAAAGTATCAGACATTGCCGGCTAGGTATGTTCCCCATATCATATGTAAGGACAAATTTTAAATTGTTCATCATTTGAAAAATACCAAGAACGACACCACTCCCTATAAAGGTTTTTTGCCACGGCTTCCGCAAATCAGGCGCCTTCAATAGGGAGTGCCTCTTAGCAGTCATTTGTTCTCGTATTTTAATACAAGAAACACACAAACACTTCAATATTATTCGTAAATAGAAACAATTATATACATATCAAACCATATAAAGTATCAGACATTGCCATCTAGGTATTTTCCCCATATCATATGTAAGGACAAATTTAAAATTGTTCATCATATGAAATATACCAAGCACGACACCACTCCCTATAGAGGTTTTTTGCCACGGCTTCCGCAAATCGGGTGATTACAATCGAGAGTGCCTCTTACCAGTCATTTGTTCTCGTATTTTAATACAAGAAACACACAAACACTTCAATAGTATTCGTATATAGTAACAATTATATACATATCCAACCAAATAAAGTATCAGAC
>NW_023006841.1:0-553 GCF_900245975.1 Drosophila guanche | reverse complement strand
CAAAAATGTTGATTTTTGTGAGGTATTTTTTACGAAATTTTGACTTTAAAAACTCGGGAAGAGTCGGGTTATTTTCTATGGCAGAACTTTTTTTTGGGAACTTATTAAAGATGTAATTTTTAGTTTAAGGTTTTTTCAGAGGTTGTGGTCTGTTTTTTCACATAACTAAAGTATCTTAGATCTGGTTGCAAAAAACTTTGATTATCTGTAAAGTTGATTGATACTGCTAAAAAATTGATCGAAACTGTGTGTGGTTTTTGCCTACCGTCTGGGTAAAGCTTTGAAATGCAAAAATGTTGGTTGTTGTGAGATTTTTATTGTCGAAATATTGACTTTAAAAACTCGGGAACAGTCGGGTTTATTTTCTATGGAAGAACTTTTTTTTAGGAACTTATTAAAGATGTAATTTTTAGTTTAAGTATCTTAGATCTGGTTGCAAAAAAATTTGATTATCTGAAAAGTTGATTGATACTGCTAAAAAATTGATCCAAACTGTGTGTGGTTTTGGCCTACCGTCTGGGTAAAGCTTTGAAATGCAAAAATGTTGGTTGTT
>NW_023006840.1:0-553 GCF_900245975.1 Drosophila guanche | reverse complement strand
CCAGACGGTAGGCCAAAACCACTCAGTTTGGATCCATTTTATAGCAGTATCAATCAACTTTTCAGATAATCAAAGTTTTTTACAAACAAAATTAAGATACTTAAGTTATGTGAAAAAACGAACCACAACCTCTGAAAAAACCTTAAACTAAAAATTACAAAATTGCTAGTTCTTAAAAAACAAGTTCTGCCATAGAAAATAAAACCATTTTTTCCCAAGTTTTTAAAGTCAAAATTTCGAAAAAAAAAAATCTCACAACAATCCACATTTTTGCATTTCAAAGCTTTTCCGAGACGGTAGGCCAAAAGCACACAGATTTTGGATCCACTTTATAGCAGTATCAATCAACTTTTTAGATAATCAAAATTTTTTACAACCAAAATTAAGATACTTAAGTTATGTGAAAAAACGAACAGCAACCTCTGAAAAAACCTTAAACGAAAAATTACAAAATTGCTAGTTCTTAAAAAACAAGTTCTGCCATAGAAAATAAAACCAACTTTTCCCGAGTTTTTAAAGTAAAAAATTCGAAAAAAAAAAATCTCACAACAAT
>NW_023006839.1:0-553 GCF_900245975.1 Drosophila guanche | reverse complement strand
TTTTATTTTCTATGGCAGAACTTGTTTTTTAAGAACTAGTAATTTTGTAATTTTTAGTTTAAGGTTTTTTCAGAGGTTGTGGTTTGTTTTTTCACATAACTTAAGTATCTTAATTTTGGTTGTAAAAACCCTTGATTATCTGAAAAGTTGATGGATACTGCTATTAAATGGATCCAAACTTTTTGTGGTTTTGGCCTACCGTCTCGGAAAAGCTTTGAAATGCAAAAATGTTGATTTTTGTGAGATTTTTTTTTCTCGAAATTTTTACTATAAAAACTCGGGAAAAGTCGGTTTTATTTTCTATGGAAGAACTTGTTTTTTAAGAACTAGTAATTTTGTAGTTTTTAGTTTAATGGTTTTTTCAGAGGTTGTGGTTTGTTTTTTTAGGTAACTTAAGTATCTTAGATCTGGTTGCAAAAAAACTTTGATTATCTGAAAAGTTGATTGATTCTGCTATAAAATGGATCCAAACTCTGTGTGGTTTTGGCCTACCGTCTCGGAAAAGCTTTGAAATGCAAAAATGTTGATTGTTGTGAGATTTTTTTTTTCTTCG
>NW_023006838.1:0-553 GCF_900245975.1 Drosophila guanche | reverse complement strand
AAAGTAGGCAGATGCAGAGGCCGAGTGAAGCAAAATGTGAATGAGAGAATGTGAAAAGAACAACAAAAGCTGCAGGACAGTGTGGGTTTAGAGACTGCTAATTAATTTCTTCTCTCTGGCTATAATAATGATCCAATCGGATCCCAATTTGGTGGTCTGATAGAAATGGCTATTCCCTACAGAATGGCGTTTTTAGTTTTCTTCTATCTTTAAAGGTGTAGATTTGGGAGGTTTTCGCCCTTTTGCGGGGGCGGAATGGGGCGGGGCACATTTTTTAAATACACTTGTAACAGTGTGAGTATAGAGAAGTCTGGATGCAAAATTTGGTGGCTCTAGCTTTTATAGTCTCTGAGATTCAGGTGCTCAACAAGACGGACGGACAGACGGACATACAGACAGGGCTCAATCGACTCGGCTATTGATGGTGATCAAGAATATATACACTTTATGGGGTCGGAAACGATTCCTTCTGTTTGTTACAAACATTAACTTTGTGCACAAATACAATTTACTCTTCGACTACCGGGTATAAAACAAATATAAGCTGCGTGAG
>NW_023006837.1:0-553 GCF_900245975.1 Drosophila guanche | reverse complement strand
TTTTCCCGAGTTTTTAAAGTCAAAATTTCGAACAAAAAAACAAACCGCAACCTCTGAAAAAACCTTAAAAAAAAATGTACAAACTTTGAAAATTCTTAAAAGAAAAGTTCTGCCATAGAAAATAAAACCAACTTTTCCCGAGTTTTTAAAGTCAAAATTTCGAAAAAAAAATCTCACAACAATCCACATTTTTGCATTTCAAAGCTTTTCCGAGACGGTAGGCCAAAACCACTCAGAGTTTCGATCCATTTTATAGCAGTATCAATCAACTTTTCAGGTAATCAAAGTTTTTTACAACCACAGTTAAGATACTTAAGTTATGTGAAAAAACAAACCAAAACCTCTGAAAAAACCTTAAACTAAAAATTACAAAATTGCTAGTTCTGAAAAAACAAGTTCTGCCATAGAAAATAAAACCAACTTTTCCCGAGTTTTTAAAGTCAAAATTTCGAAAAAAAAAAAATCTCACAACAATCCACATTTTTGCATTTCAAAGCTTTTCCGAGACGGTAGGCCAAAACCACACAGAGTTTGGATCCATTTTATAGCAGAA
>NW_023006836.1:0-553 GCF_900245975.1 Drosophila guanche | reverse complement strand
TCAACTTTTCAGATAATCAAAGTTTTTTACAAACAAAATTAAGATACTTAAGTTATGTGAAAAAACGAACCACAACCTCTGAAAAAACCTTAAACTTAAAATTACTTTCTTAATAACTTCTTAAAAAACAAGTTCTGCCATAGAAAAAAAAACCCGAGTTTTTAAAGTCAAAATTTCGTACAAAATACCTCACAAAAATGAACATTTTTGCATTTTAAAGCTTTACCCAGACGGTAGGCCAAAACCACACAGAGTTTGGATCCACTTTATAGCAGTATCAATCAACTTTTCAGATAATCAAAATTTTTTACAACCAAAATTAAGATATTTAAGTTATGTGAAAAAACGAACCTCAACCTCTGAAAAAACCTTAAACTAAAAATTACAAAATTGCTAGTTCTTAAAAAACAAGTTCTGCCATAGAAAATAAAACCAACTTTTCCTCGAGTTTTTAAAGTCAAAAATTCGAAAAAAAAACAAATCTCACAACAATCCACATTTTTGCATTTCAAAGCTTTTCCGAGACGGTAGGCCAAAACCACACAGAGTTTGG
>NW_023006835.1:0-553 GCF_900245975.1 Drosophila guanche | reverse complement strand
AAGTTGATTGATACTGCTATTAAATGGATCCAAACTTTTTGTGGTTTTGGCCTACCGTCTCGGAAAAACTTTGAAATGCAAAAATGTTGATTTTTGTGAGATTTTTTTTTCTCGAAATTTTGCCTTTAAAAACTCGGGAAAAGTCGGTTTTATTTTCTATGGCAGAACTTGTTTTTTAAGAACTTGTAATTTTTTAATTTTTAGTTTAAGGTTTTTTCAGATGTTGCGGTTGGTTTTTCACATAACTTAAGTATCTTAATTTTATTTGTAAAAAACTTTGATTATCTGAAAAGTTGATTAATTCTGCTATAAAATGGATCCAAACTCTGTGTGGGTTTGGCCTACCGTCTCGGTAAAGCTTTGAAATGCAAAAATGTTGATTTTTGTGAGATTTTTTTTTCTCGAAATTTTGCCTTTAAAAACTCGGGAAAAGTCGGTTTTATTTTCTATGGCAGAACTTGTTTTTTAAGAACTTGTAATTTTGTAATTTTTAGTTTAAGGTTTTTTCAGATGTTGCGGTTGGTTTTTCACATAACTTAAGTATCTTAATTTT
>NW_023006834.1:0-553 GCF_900245975.1 Drosophila guanche | reverse complement strand
AAAAAACAAGTTCTGCCGTAGAAAATAAAACCGACTTTTCCCGAGTTTTTAAAGTCAAAATTTCGAGAAAAAAAAATCTCACAAAAATCAACATTTTTGCATTTCAAAGCTTTTCCGAGACGGTAGGCCAAAACCACAAAAAGTTTGGATCCATTTAATAGCAGTATCAATCAACTTTTCAGATAATCAAAGTTTTTTACAACCACAGTTAAGATACTTAAGTTATGTGAAAAAACAAACCACAACCTCTGAAAAAACCTTAAACTAAAAATTACAAAATTACTAGTTCTTAAAAAACAAGTTCTGCCATAGAAAATAAAACCGACTTTTCCCGAGTTTTTAAAGTCAAAATATTCGAACAAAAATCTCACAACAATCCACATTTTTGCATTTCAAAGCTTTTCGAGACGGTAGGCCAAAACCACTCAGAGTTTGGATCCATTTTATAGCAGTGTCAATCAACTTTTCAGATAATCAAAGTTTTTTACAACCAAAATTAAGATACCTAAGTTATGTAGAAAAACAAACCACAACCTCTGAAAAAACCTTAACC
>NW_023006833.1:0-553 GCF_900245975.1 Drosophila guanche | reverse complement strand
AGTTTAGGGTAAGCCCGACTGAAGACAGAAAGTCTACAGTCGTGTCCAGCAGTTTTTGAAGCCCCATTGGAGTTTCCGCAAATAGGACTAGATCATCTGCGAATGCTGCTGCGTTTGTTATGGCATTTCCGACTGTGGCACCAATCTCATTGGGGAAGGACTTAAGCAACCGATCGATGACCAGGTTGAATATTATGGGTGATAACGGATCACCCTGCTTAACACCTCTTGCAGGGATGAACACTTCTGATCTCCATCCTTCTCCATTGAGCGTTGTGCCACAGACTTCGTACGAGTGTTGTACGTAGTCGACAAACTCTGTAGGGGCACCGTAAGCGGTTAGCATATTAATATCCGCTGCATGAGACACAGAGTCAAATGCTTTGCTTATATCTAATGTGGCGATAAAGCATGATTTACAACGTTTATGGTGGTCCCTCAGAATCAGATCGACTATCGTCGTATTGTCGGCACATCCGTCTGTTGGTAGGAACCCTCGCTGACGCGGGTCCCAATTGACTGATAGGGTCAATCGGGAAGCCAAAATGGCATT
>NW_023006832.1:0-553 GCF_900245975.1 Drosophila guanche | reverse complement strand
AGCAGTATCAATCAACTTTTAGATAATCAAAGTTTTTTGCAACCAGATCTAAGATACTTAGGTTATGTGAAAAAACAGACCGCAACCTCTGAAAAAACCTTAAATTAAAAATGACATCTTTAATAAGTTCCTAAAAAAAGTTCTGCCATAGAAAATAAACCCGACTGTTCCCGAATTTTTATAGTCAATATTTCGACAATAAAAATCTCACAACAACCAACATTTTCACATTTCAAAGCTTTACCCAGACAGTAGGCCAAAGCCACACACAGTTTGGATCAATTTTTTAGCAGTATCAATCAACTTTTTAGATAATCAAAGTTTTTTGCAACCAGATCTAAGATACTTAGGTTATGTGAAAAAACAGACCGCAACCTCTGAAAAAACCTTAAATTAAAAATGACACCTTTAATAAGTTCCTAAAAAAAAGTTCTGCCATAGAAAATAAACCCTAATGTCCCCGAGTTTTTAAAGTCAATATTTCGACAATAAAAATCTCACAACAACCAACGTTTTTGCATTTCAAAGCTTTACCCAGACGGTAGGCCAAAAC
>NW_023006831.1:0-553 GCF_900245975.1 Drosophila guanche | reverse complement strand
ATTTTTGCATATCAAAGCTTTACCCAGACGGTAGGCCAAAACCACACACAGTTTGGATCCACTTTAAAGCAGTATCAATCAACTTTTCAGATAATCAAAGTTTTTTGCAACCAGATCTAAGATACTTAAGTTATGTGAAAAAACAAACCGCAAACTCTGAAAAAACATTAAAATAAAAATAACATCCTTAACAAATTCTTAAAAACAAGTTCTGCCATAGAAAATCAACCCGACTTTTCCCGAGTTTTTAAAGTCAAAATTTCGAAAAAAAAAACTCTCACAACAATCAACAATTTTGCATATCAAAGCTTTACCCAGACGGTAGGCCAAACCCACACAGAGTTTGGATCCATGTTTTTTTTGTATATGTCTGGACGTTGATATGCAATGACTGCACCTTCCAGTGGCCCATGCGACACCAAGCTAAAGCCTGTTACGCGCGGAACACAGCAGTACGCAGCAGTACGAATCAACTCTTCAGATAATCAATGTTTTTTACAACCAAAATTAAGATACTTAATTTATGTGAAAAAACAAACCGCAACCTCTGAAA
>NW_023006830.1:0-553 GCF_900245975.1 Drosophila guanche | reverse complement strand
TTGATTGATACTGCTAACAAATTGATCCAAACGGTGTGTGGTTTTGGCCTACCGCCTGGGTAAAGCTTTGAAATGCAAAAATGTTGGTTGTTGTGAGATTTTTATTGTCGAAATATTGACTTTAAAAACTCGGGAACATTAGGGTTTATTTTCTATGGCAGAACTTTTTTTTAGGAACTTATTAAAGATGTCATTTTTACTTTAAGGTTTTTTCAGAGGCTGCGGTCTGTTTTTTCACATAACTTAAGTATCTTAGATCTGGTTGCAAAAAACTTTGATTATCTAAAAGTTGATTGATACTGCTAAAAAATTGATCGAAACTGTTTGTGGTTTTTTCCTACCGTCTGGTAGAGATTTGAAATGCAAAAATGTTGGTTGTTGTGAGATTTTTATTGTCGAAATATTGACTTTAAAAACTCGGGAAGATTAGGGTTTATTTTCTATGGCATAACTTTTCTTTTAAGAATTTTCAAAGTTTGTACTTTTTTTGTTTAAGGTTTTTACAGAGGTTGCGGTTTTTTTTCACATAACTTAAGTATCTTAGATCTGGTTG
>NW_023006829.1:0-553 GCF_900245975.1 Drosophila guanche | reverse complement strand
TTTTGGCCTACCGTCTGGATAAGCCTTTGAAATGCAAAAATGTTGATTGATGTGAGATTTTTTTTTCGATATTTTTACTTTGAAAACTCGGGAAAAGTCGGGTTTATTTTCTATGGCAGAACTTGTTTTTTAGGAACTTATTAAGGATGTAATTTTTAGTTTAAGGTTTTTACAGAGGTTGTGGTTTGTTTTTTCACATTACTTAAGTATCTTAATTTTGGTTGTAAAAAACTTTGATTATCTGAAAAGTTGATTGATACTGCTATAAAGTGGATCCAAACTCTGTGTGGTTTTGGCCTACCGTCTGGGTAAAGCTTTGAAATGCAAAAATGTTGATTGATGTGAGATTTTATGTTTTCGATATTTTTACTTTAAAAACTCGGGAAAAGTCGGGTTTATTTTCTATGGCAGAACTTGTTTTTTAGGAACTTATTAAGGATGTAATTTTTAGTTTAAGGTTTTTTCAGATGTTGCGGTTGGTTTTTCACATAACTTAAGTATCTTAATTTTGGTTGTAAAAAACTTTGATTATCTGAAAAGTTGATTGATTCTG
>NW_023006828.1:0-553 GCF_900245975.1 Drosophila guanche | reverse complement strand
AAGCTTTACCCAGACGGTAGGAAAAAACCACACACAGTTTGGATCAATTTTTTAGCAGTATCAATCAACTTTTAGATATACAAAGTGTTTTGCAACCAGATCTAAGATACTTAGGTTATGTGAAAAAACAGACCGCAACCTCTGAAAAAGCCTTAAATTAAAAATGACATCTTTAATAAGTTCCTAAAATAAGTTCTACAATAGAAAATAAACCCGACTGTTCCCGAGTTTTTAAAGTCAATATTTCGACAATAAAAATCTCACAACAACCAACATTTTTGCATTTCAAAGCTTTACCCAGACGGTAGGCCAAAACCACACACAGTTTGGATCAATTTTTTAGTAATATCAATCAAGTTTTTTGCAACCAGATCTAAGATACTTAAGTTATGTGAAAAAACAGACCGCATCCTCTGAAGAAACCTTAAACTAAAAATTACATCTTTAATAAATTTCTTAAAAGAAAAGTTCTGCCATAGAAAATAAACCCTAATGTTCCCGAGTTTTTAAAGTCAATATTTCGACAATAAAAATCTCACACAACCAACATTTT
>NW_023006826.1:0-553 GCF_900245975.1 Drosophila guanche | reverse complement strand
CCAAAATTAAGATACTTAAGTTATGTGAAAAAACAAACCGCAACCTCTGAAAAAACCTTAAACTTAAAATTACTTCCTTTATAAGTTCTTAAAAAACAAGTTCTGGCATAGAAAATAAACCCGACTTTTCCCGAGTTTTTAAAGTCAAAATTTCGAAAACAAAAAATCTCACAACAATCAAAATTTTTGCATTTCAAAGTTTTACCCAGACGGTAGGCCAAAACCACACAGGTTTTGGATCCATTTTATAGCAGTATCAATAAACTTTTCTGATAATCAAAGTTTTTTGCAACCAGATCTTAGATACTTAAGTTATGTGAAAAAACAAAAACCAACCTCTGAAAAAACCTTAAGCTTAAAATTACTTCCTTAATAAGTTCTTAAAAAACAAGTTCTGCCATAGAAAATAAAACCGACTTTTCCCGAGTTTTTAAAGTCAAAAATTCGTAAAATATACCTCAAAAAAATCAACATTTTTGCATTTCAAAGCTTTACCCAGACTGTAGGCCAAAACCACACAGAGTTTGGATCCATTTTACAGCAGAATCAATTA
>NW_023006825.1:0-553 GCF_900245975.1 Drosophila guanche | reverse complement strand
AGAATATCGAACAAAAAATCTCACATCAATCAACATTTTTGCATTTCAAATCCTTACCCAGGCGGTAGGCCAACTCCACAAACAGTTTGGATCCATCTTATAGCAGTATCAATCAACTGTTCAGATAATCAAAGTTTTTTACAACCAAAATTAAGATACTTAAGTTATGTGAAAAAACAAACAGCAACCTCTGAAAAAAACTTAAACTAAAAATTACTTCCTTAATAAGTTCTTAAAAAAAAAGTTCTGCCATAGAAAATAAACCCGACTTTTCTCGAGTTTTTAAAGTAAAAATTTCGAAAACAAAAAATCTCACAACAATAAGCACTTTTGTATTTCAAAGCTTAACCGAGACGGTAGGCCAAAACCACACAGAGTTTGGATCCATTTCATAGCAGTATCAATCAACTTTTCAAATAATTAAAGTTTTTTACAACCAAAATTAAGATATTTAAGTTATGTGAAAAAACAAAACGCAACCTCTGAAAAAACCTTAAACTTAAAATGACATCTTTAATAAGTTCCTAAAAAACAAGTTCTGCCATAGAAAATA
>NW_023006824.1:0-553 GCF_900245975.1 Drosophila guanche | reverse complement strand
AGTATGTGTGATATTGAGTATAAATCACAATGCAGAAAATATGATGCTACACATATTTCGCAATCTGATGAAAGGCAAGCTGTTGACAAGCAACAACAACGACGACGAAAACGACGAGGATGACGATAATGATGAAGAGAATGATGAAGACGCAAACGATGAAGACGAAAACGAAGATCAAGAGAACGACGTGTTTCTCAGTGTTTGCGAGATACGCACGTGTGAGGGAGACAACTATAGAAACATGCACACAAGACGACAAGAAAATAGACGCCGAAGCAACTTACAAAGGGAAAACTACGATGAGCAGGTCGCACCCCGATTTGCTATAAGTTTTCGCGATATTGAGGAGTCATCCGAATGTTTGACGGCTCTGACCAGATAGCTGTCGAAGAATGGATAGCAGAGTTTGAAGAGCAGGCTGAGTTCATGCGTTGGACTAATTTACAGAAACTTATTTTTGCGAAGAAGTCTTTGAAAGGCATTGCCAAATTATTTGTTTTAAGCGAAAAACATTTGAACTCATGGGAAACATTGAAGTTTGCGCTGTTGA
>NW_023006823.1:0-553 GCF_900245975.1 Drosophila guanche | reverse complement strand
ATAGAAAATAAACTCGACTTTTCCCGAGTTTTTAAAGTAAAATTATCGAAAAAAAAAATCTCACATCAATCAACATTTTTGCATTTCAAAGCTTTACCCAGACGGTAGGCCAAAACCACACACAGTTTGGATCCATTTTATAGCAGTATCAATCAACTTTTCAGATAATCAAAGTTTTTTACAACCAAAATTAAGATACTTAAGTTATGTGAAAAAACAAACCGCAACCTCTGAAAAAACCTTAAACTAAAAATTACAAAAATGATAGTTCTTAAAAATCAAGTTCTGGCATAGAAAATAAAACCGACTTCTCCCGAGTTTTTAAAGTAAAAATTTCGAAAAAAAATCTCACAACACTCCACATTTTTGCATTTCAAAGCTTTACCCAGACGGTAGGCCAAAACCACACAGAGTTTGGATCCATTTTACAGCAGAATCAATCAACTTTTCTGATAATCAAAGTTTTTTGCAACCAGATCTTAGATACTTAAGTTATGTGAAAAAACAAACGCCAACCTCTGAAAAAACCTTAAACTTAAAATTACTTCCTTAA
>NW_023006822.1:0-554 GCF_900245975.1 Drosophila guanche | reverse complement strand
TTAAATTAAAAATGACATCTTTAATAAGTTCCTAAAAAAAAGTTCTGCTATAGAAAATAACCCGACTCTTCCCGAGTTTTTAAAGTCAAAATTTCGTAAAAATACCTCGCAAAAATCAACATTTTTGCATTTCAAAGCTTTTCCTAGACGGTAGACCAAAACCACAAAGGGTTTGGATCCATTTTATAGCAGTATCAATAAACTTTTCAGATAATCAAAGTTTTTTGCAACTAGATCTAAGATACTTAAGTTATGTTAAAAAACAAACCGCAAACTCTGAAAAAACCTTAAACTAAAAATTACACTTTAATAAATTCCTAAAAAAAAGTTCTGCCATAAAAAATAAACCCGACTGTTCCCGAGTTTTTAAAGTCAATATTTCGACAATAAAAATCTCACAACAATCAACATTTTTGCATTTCAAAGCTTAACCTAGACGGTAGGCCAAACCACACAGAGTTTGAATTCATTTTATAGCATTTTCAATAAACTTTTCAGATAATTAAAGTTTTTTGCAACCAGATCTAAGATACTTAAGTTATGTGAAAAAACAA
>NW_023006821.1:0-554 GCF_900245975.1 Drosophila guanche | reverse complement strand
AGTGGTTTTGGCCTACCGTCTCGGAAAAGCTTTGAAATGCAAAAATGTGGATTGTTGTGAGATTTTTTTTTTCGAAATTTTGACTTTAAAAACTCGGGAAAAGTTGGTTTTATTTTCTATGGCAGAACTTGTTTTTTAAGAACTAGCAATTTTGTAATTTTTAGTTTAAGGTTTTTTCAGAGGTTGCGGTTCGTTTTTTCACATAACTTAAGTATCTTAATTTTGGTTGTAAAAAATTTTGATTATCTGAAAAGTTGATTGATACTGGATCCAAACTCTGTGTGGTTTTGGCCTACCGTCTCGGAAAAGCTTTGAAATGCAAAAATGTGGATTGTTGTGAGATTTTATTTTTTTCTCGAAATTTTGACTTTAAAAACTCGGGAAAAGTTGGTTTTATTTTCTATGGCAGAACTTGTTTTTTAAGAACTAGCAATTTTGTAATTTTTAGTTTAAAGTTTTTTCAGAGGTTTTGGTTTGTTTTTTCACATAACTTAAGTATCTCAGCTGTGGTTGTAAAAAACTTTGATTATCTGAAAAGTTGATTGATACTGCTA
>NW_023006820.1:0-554 GCF_900245975.1 Drosophila guanche | reverse complement strand
AGTCAAAATTTGGGAAAAAATAAATCTCACAACAATCAACATTTTTGCATTTTAAAGCTTTACCCAGACGGTAGGCCAAAACCACACAGAGTTTGGATCCATTTTATAGCAGTATCAATCAACTTTTCGGATAATCAAAGTTTTTTGCAACCAGATCTAAGATACTTAAGTTATGTAAAAAATCAAACCGCAACCTCTGAAAAAAACCTTAAACTTAAAATAACTTACTTAATAAGTTCTTAAAAAACAAGTTCTGGCATAGAAAATAAAACCGACTTCTCCCAAGTTTTTAAAGTAAAAATTTTGAAAAAAAAATCTTACAACAATCCACATTTTTGCATTTCAAAGCTTTTCCGAAACGGTAGGCCAAAACCACACAGAGTTTGGATCCATTTTATAGCAGAATCAATCAACTTTTCTGATAATCAAAGTTTTTGCAACCAGATCTAAGATACTTAAGTTATGTAAAAAAACGAACCGCAACCTCTGAAAAAACCTTAAACTAAAAATTACAAAAATGCTAATTCTTAAAAAACAAGTTCTGGCATAGAAAA
>NW_023006819.1:0-554 GCF_900245975.1 Drosophila guanche | reverse complement strand
TAAGAACTAGCAATTTTGTAATTTTTAGTTTAAGGTTTTTTCAGAGGTTGCGGTTCGTTTTTTCACATAACTTAAGTATCTTAATTTTGGATGTAAGCAACTTTGATTATCTGAAAAGTTGATTGATACTGCTATTAAATGGATCCAAACTGTTTGTGGTTTTGGCCTACCGTCTCGAAAAGCTTTGAAATGCAAAAATTTTGATTGTTGTGAGATTTTTTTTTTTCGAAATTTTGATTTTAGAAACTTGGGAAAAGTTGGTTTTATTTTCTATGGCAGAACTTGGTTTTTAAGAACTAGCAATTTTGTAATTTTTAGTTCAAGGTTTTTTCAGAGGTTGCGGTTCGTTTTTTCGCATAACTTAAGTATCTTAATTTTGGTTGTAAAAAATTTTGATTATCTGAAAAGTTGATTGATACTGCTATAAAGTGGATCCAAACTCTGTGTGGTTTTGGCCTACCGTCTCGGAAAAGCTTTGAAATGCAAAAATGTGGATTGTTGTGAGATTTTTTTTTTCGAAATTTTGACTTTGAAAAACTTGGGAAAAGTTGGTT
>NW_023006818.1:0-554 GCF_900245975.1 Drosophila guanche | reverse complement strand
TTTTTTTTAGAGCTTGCGGTTTGTTTTTTTTTTCATAACTTAAGTATCTGAATTTTGGTTGTAAAAAATTTTGATTATCTGAAAAGTTGATTGATACTGCTATAAAGTGGATCCAAACTCTGTGTGGTTTTGGCCTACCGTCTCGGAAAAGCTTTGAAATGCAAAAATGTGGATTGTTGGTTTTATTTTCTATGGCAGAACTTGTTTTTTAAGAACTAGCAATTTTGTAATTTTTAGCTTAAGGTTTTTTCAGATGTTGCGGTTGGTTTTTCACATAACTTAAGTATCTTAATTTTGGTTGTAAAAAACTTTGATTATCTGAAAAGTTGATTGATTCTGCTATAAAATGGATCCAAACTCTGAGTGGGTTTGGCCTACCGTCTGGGTAAAGCTTTAAAATGCAAAAATGTTCATTTTTGTGAGGTATTTTGTACGAAATTTTGACTTTAAAAACTCGGGTTTATTTTCTATGGCAGAACTTGTTTTTTAAGAACTTATTAAGAAAGTAATTTTAAGTTTAAGGTTTTTTCAGAGGTTGCGGTCTGTTTTTTCAC
>NW_023006817.1:0-554 GCF_900245975.1 Drosophila guanche | reverse complement strand
AAACTCGGGTTTATTTTCTATGGCAGAACTTGTTTTTTAAGAACTTATTAAGGAAGTAATTTGTGTTTTAATGTTTTTTCAGAGGTTTCGGTTTGTTTTTTCACATAACTTAAGTATCTTAGATCTGGTTGCAAAAAACTTTGATTATCTGAAAAGTTGATTGATACTGCTATAAAATGGATCGAAACTGTTTGTTGTTTTGGCCTACCGTCTGGGTAAAGCTTTGAAATGCAAAAATGTTGATTGATGTGAGATTTTTTTTTTCGATATTTTTACTTTAAAAACTCGGGAAAAGTCGGGTTTATTTTCTATGGCAGAACTTGTTTTTTGGGAACTTATTAAGGTTGTAATTTTTAGTTTAAGGTTTTTTCAGAGATTGCGGTTTGTTTTTTTACATAACTTAAGTATCTTAGATCTGGTTGCAGAAAACTTTGATAATCTGAAAAGTTGATTGATACTGCTATAAAAAGGATCCAAACTCTGTATGATTTTGGGCTACCGTCTCGGAAACGCTTTGAAATGCAAAAATGTGGATTGTTGTGAGATTTTTTTTT
>NW_023006816.1:0-554 GCF_900245975.1 Drosophila guanche | reverse complement strand
TTCAAAGCTTTTCCGAGACGGTAGGCCAAAACCACACAGAGTTTGGATCCATTTTATAGCAGAATCAATCAACTTATCAGATAATCAAAGTTTTTTGCAACCAGATCTTAGATACTTAAGTTATGTGAAAAAAACAAACCGCAACCTCTGAAAAAACATTAAACAAAAAATTACAAAATTGTTAGTTCTTAAAAAACAAGTTCTGGCATAGAAAATAAACCCGACTTTTCCCGAGTTTTTAAAGTCAAAATTTCGTACAAAATACCTCACAAAAATCAACATTTTTACATTTCAAAGCTTTACCCAGACGGTAGGCCAAAACCACACAGAGTTTGGATCCATTTAATAGCAGAATCAATCAACTTTTCAGATAATCAAAGTTTTTTACAACCAAAATTAAGATACTTAAGGTATGTGAAAGAACAAACCGCAACCTCTGAAAAAACCTTACACTTAAAATTACTTCCTTAATAAGTTCTTAAAAAACAAGTTCTGCCATAGAAAATAAACCCGACTTTTCCCGAGTTTTTAAAGTCAAAATTTCGTACAAAATA
>NW_023006815.1:0-554 GCF_900245975.1 Drosophila guanche | reverse complement strand
GGTATATTGTATTTGTGCACAAAGTTAATGTATGTAACACACAGCAGGAATCGTTTCCGACTCCATAAAGTGTATATATTCTTGATCACCATCAATAGCCGAGTCGATTGAGCCCAGTCTGTCTGTCCGTCTGTCCGTCCGTCTGTCCGTCCGTCTTGTTGAGCACCTTAATCTCAGTGACTATAAAAGCTAGAGCTACCAAATTTTGCATCCAGACTTCTGTATGCTCACACTGTTACAAGTGTATTTCAAAAATGTGCCCCGCCCATTCCGCCCCCGCAAAAGGGCGAAAACCTCCCAAATCTACAATTTTAAAGATAGAAGAAAACTAAAAACGCCATTCTGTAGGGAATGGTCATATCTATCAGATCAATAAATTGTGATCCGATTGGATCATTATTATAGCCAGAAAGAAGAAATTAATTAGCAGTGGCTAAACCCACACTGTCCTGCAGCTTTTGTTGTTCTTTTCACATTCTCTCATTCACACTCTGCTTCACTCGGCCTCTGCCTCTGCCGTCCCTCTGCGTCTGCCGACTTTTAACCACCCCCCC
>NW_023006814.1:0-554 GCF_900245975.1 Drosophila guanche | reverse complement strand
GAAAATAAAACCAACTTTTCCCGAGTTTTTAAAGTCAAAATTTCGAGAAAAAAAAATCTCACAAAAATCAACATTTTTGCATTTCAAAGCTTTTCCGAGACGGTAGGCCAAAACCACACAGAGTTTGGATCCACTTTATAGCAGTATCAATCAACTTTTCAGATAATCAAAGTTTTTTACAACCAAAATTAAGATACTTAAGTTATGTAAAAAAACAAACCACAACCTCTGAAAAAACCTTAACCTAAAAATTACAAAATTACTAGTTCTTAAAAAACAAGTTCTGCCATAGAAAATAAAACCGACTTTTCCCAAATTTTAAAGTAAAAATTTCGAAAAAAAAAAATCTCACATCAATCAACATTTTTGCATTTCAAAGCTTTTCCGAGACGGTAGGCCAAAACCACAAAAAGTTTGGATCCATTTAATAGCAGTATCAATCAACTTTTCAGATAATCAAGGGTTTTTACAACCAAAATTAAGATACTTAAGTTATGTGAAAAAACAAACCACAACCTCTGAAAAAACCTTAAACTAAAAATTACAAAATTGCT
>NW_023006813.1:0-554 GCF_900245975.1 Drosophila guanche | reverse complement strand
CAACTATACACATATCCAACCAAATAAAGTATCAGACATTGCAGGCTAGGTATTTTCCCCATATCATATGTAAGCACAAATTTTAAATTGTTCACCATATGAAATATATCAAGCACGACACCACTCCCTGTAGAGGTTTTCTGCCACGGCTTCCGCAAATCGGGTGATTACAATCGAGAGTGCCCCATAACAGTCATTTTTTCTCGTATTTTAATACAAGAAACACACAAACACTTCAATATTATTCATATATAGTAACAATTATATACATATCCATCCAAATAAAGTATCAGACATTGCCATCTAGGTATTTTCCCCATATCATATGAAATATACCAAGCACGACACCACTCCATATAAAGGTTTTCTGACACGGCTTCCGCAAATCTGGTGATTACAATCGAGAGTGCCCCTTAACAGTCAATTGTTCTCGTATTTTAATACAAGAAACACACAAACACTTCAATATTATTCGTTTATAGTAACAATTATATACATATCAAACCATATAAAGTATCAGACATTGCCATCTAGGTATATTCCCCATATCATAT
>NW_023006812.1:0-554 GCF_900245975.1 Drosophila guanche | reverse complement strand
GCAGTTTGTAAGAGAGAATCCTCCAGAAGTCTGGGAGGACTTAAAGGACGAGTTGGTATCCCGATTCCGTGCAGTAGGTGGGCAATACGAGCGGCTGCGGGCGTTGAATGAGCGACGGCAAGAACCTGGAGAATCGGTGGAAGATTACTTTCGAGCGATGCGGAGGCTGGCTGCAAGACTGATCACCCCAATAGCAGATTCTGAGATGGTCAGAGTCGTCAAGAAGGGACTCGAGGAGGAGATCGCTCGTTATGTGTACGCGATCCGAGTCCGAAACCTGGAGCAGCTGAGGGAAGAGTGTGTAGAGGTGGAGTACCTTTTCCGCAGACGCGAGCGAAGGTCAGCTTTTCGCCCAACGCTGAAGTTCCAACAATCCGGTAAGCGAGTGGAGGAGATCGAGCCAGAGTCGGAGGAGCTGTTGGAAGGAGAGGAAGAGGTGATGGTTGAGGAAACCCACCTGACAGCGAAGCCGAGGCTGGGCTGCTGGAATTGCGGAGAAGTTGGCCACGGGTTTCGAGAGTGTATGGCCAAGGAACGCAGAGTATTCTGCTATC
>NW_023006811.1:0-554 GCF_900245975.1 Drosophila guanche | reverse complement strand
AAAACAATATCTGCCATAGAAAATAAACCCGACTTTTCCCGAGTTTTTAAAGTCAAAATTTCGAAAACATAAAATCTCACAACAATCAACATTTTTGCATTTCAAAGCTTTACCCAGACGGTAGGCCAAAACCACACAGAGTTTGGATCAATTTTATAGCAGTATCAATCAACTTTTCAGATAATCAAAGTTTTTTACACCGAAAATTAAGATACTTAAGTTAAGTGAAGAAACAAACCGCAACCTCTGAAAAACCCTTAAACTAAAAATTACATCCTTAATAAGTTCCTAAAAAAACAAGTTCTGCCATAGAAAATAAAACCGACTTTTCCCAAGTTTTTAAAGTACAAATTTGGAAAAAAAAAATCTCACAACAATCAACATTTTTGCATTTCAAAGCTTTTCCGAGACGGTAGGCCAAAACCACACAGAGTTTGGATCCATTTTAAAGCAGTATCAATCAACTTTTCAGATAATCAAAGCTTTTTACAACCAGATCTAAGATACTTAAGTTATGTGAAAAAACAAACCGCAACCTCTGAAAAAACCTTAAA
>NW_023006810.1:0-554 GCF_900245975.1 Drosophila guanche | reverse complement strand
GCAATTTTTAGTTTAAGGTTTTTTCAGAGGTTGCGGTTTGTTTTCTCAAATAACTTAAGTATCTTAATTTTGGTTGTAAAAAACTTTGATTATCTGAAAAGTTGATTGATACTGCTATAAAATGGATCCAAACTCTGTGTGGTTTTGGCCTACCGTCTGGGTAAAGCTTTGAAATGCAAAAATGTTGATTGTTGTGAGGTTTTTTGTTTTCGAAATTTTTTCTTTAAAAACTCGGAAAAAGTCGGGTTTATTTTCTATGGCAGAACTTGTTTTTTAAGAACTATCATATTTGTAATTTTTAGTTTAAGGGGTTTTCAGAGGTTGCGGTTTTTTCACATAACTTAAGTATCTTTTCTTCTTCTGGACGTTGATATGCAATGACTGCACCATCAAGTGGCCCATGCGACACCAAGCCAAAGCCTGTTACGCGCGGAACCTAGCAGAACGCAGCCCTCCTCCCGCCCAACCGACCGAGGGGCGCTGCCGCATGACGCGCGGCGCGATTAACCGAACCGGTCGCGAGCATGCAGGAAAGATAGATGTTAGGCTAATAT
>NW_023006809.1:0-554 GCF_900245975.1 Drosophila guanche | reverse complement strand
AAACTGTGTGGTATTGGCCTACCGTCTGGGTAAAGCTTTGAAATGCAAAAATGTTGATTGATGTGAGATTTTTTTTCGATATTTTTACTTTAAAAACTCGGGAAAAGTCGGGTTTATTTTCTATGGCAGAACTTGTTTTTTAGGAACTTATTAAGGATGTAATTTTTAGTTTAAGGTTTTTACAGAAGTTGTGGTTTGTTTTTTCACATAACTTAAGTATCTTAATTTTGGTTGTAAAAAACTTTGATTATCTGAAAATTTGATTGATACTCCTTTAAAATGGATCCAAACTGTGTGGTTTTGGCCTACCGTCTGGGTAAAGCTTTGAAATGCAAAAATGTTGATTGATGTGAGATTTTTTTTTCGATATTTTTACTTTAAAAACTCGGGAAAAGTCGGGTTTATTTTCTATGGCAGAACTTGTTTTTTAGGAACTTATTAAGGAAGTAATTTTTAGTTTAAGGTTTTTTTTAGAGCTTGCGGTTTGTTTTTTTTTCATAACTTAAGTATCTTAGATCTGGTTGCAAAAAAACTTTGATTATCTGAAAAGTTTA
>NW_023006808.1:0-554 GCF_900245975.1 Drosophila guanche | reverse complement strand
CCTAGATGGCAATGTCTGATACTTTATTTGGTTGGATATGTATATAATTGTTACTATATATGAATAATATTGAAGTGTTTGTGTGTTTCTTGTATTAAAATACGAGAACAAATGACTGGTAAGATGCACTCTCGATTGTAATCACCCGATTTGCGGAAGCCGTGGCAAAAAACCTCTATACGGAGTGGTGTCGTGCTTGGTATATTTCATATGATGAACAATTTAAAATTTGTCCTTACATATGATATGGGGAAAATACCTAGATGGCAATGTCTGATACTTTATTTGGTTGGATATGAATATAATTGTTACTATATATGAATAATATTGAAGTGTTTGTGTGATTCTTGTATTTAAATACGAGAACAAATGACTGGTAAGATGCACTCTCGATTGTAATCACCCGATTTGCGGAAGCCGTGGCAGAAAACCTTTATAGGGAGTGGTGTCGTGCTTGGTATATTTTTTTTATATGATGAAAAATTTAAAATTTGTCTTTGCATATGATATGGGGAAAATACCTAGCCGGTAATGTCTGATACTTTATTTGTTTG
>NW_023006807.1:0-554 GCF_900245975.1 Drosophila guanche | reverse complement strand
ACCATCAATAGCCGAGTCGATTGAGCCCTGTCTGTCTGTCCGTCTGTCCTTCCGTCTGTCCGTCTGTCCGTCCGTCTTGTTGAGCACCTGAATCTCAGAGACTATAAAAGCTAGAGCCACCAAATTATGCATCCAGACTTCTGTATGCTCACACTGTTGCAAGTGTATTTAAAAAATGTGCCCCGCCCCATTCCGCCCCGCAAAAGGGCGAAAACCTCCCAAATCTAAAATTTTAAAGATAAAGGAAAACTTAAAACGCCATTCTGTAGGGAATGGCCATATCTATCAGATAAATAAATTGGGATCCGATTGGATCATTATTATAGCCAGAAAGAAGAAATTAATTAGCAGTGGGTAAACCCACACTGTCCTGCAGCTTTTGTTGTTCTTTTCACATTCTCTCATTCACACTCTGCTTCACTCGGCCTCTGCCTCTGCCGACTTTAAACCAATCCCCCCCCTCCCCACCACCCTCACAGCTTATATTTGTTTTATACCCGGTACTCGAAGAGTAAATAGGGTATATTGTATTTGTGCACAAAGTTAATGTATGT
>NW_023006806.1:0-554 GCF_900245975.1 Drosophila guanche | reverse complement strand
ATCGATTCTACTAAGAAATAATTGTTAAAAAATACCAAAATATCACAGTTTAGACTAGAAATTATGTCCCTGCTTGTAAATATCACGGCCTACTCTAATACTATTTGTATATGCGTCTAAATGTATGCGAAGACAAATAAATATAGCTGACGACCACCTATGGTGGCCTAACAGTCTTATTGTGATCGCGTTAATAAAAAAAAAGCATTTAAAATATTTAATGCAAGTGCCACTACCGAAACTGAGGCCAGAAACGCGTCTATTATCGATGCTGCAGAAAACAAAACTGATCCGTGATGCGCAGCAACTTCTTGCTGGCAGCTCTCTTCTTTTCTTTTCTCTCTTCCCACAGACCCACAACTACAACGAGAGAGACATCCATAGAGGAAGCCATAAGTGAAACGGCAACAGCGCTTGAGATAATCTCTTGAGATAAACTCGAGCGCTCACCTACTCACGCCCACACACATTCACACAGACGTACAGATCACCCCACAAACATTTTCGCTGTCTCGGACCAGAAGGCAGCGAGAATGATTGTAAACAAGATCACC
>NW_023006805.1:0-554 GCF_900245975.1 Drosophila guanche | reverse complement strand
ACAACCAAAATTAAGATACTTAAGTTATGTGAAAAAAACGAACCGCAACCTCTGAAAAAACCTTAAACTAAAAATTACAAAATTGCTAGTTCTTAAAAAACAAGTTCTGCCATAGAAAATAAATCCAACTTTTCCCGAGTTTTTAAAGTCAAAATTTCGAAAAAAAAAATATCACAACAATCCACATTTTTGCATTTCAAAGCATTTCGAGACGGTAGGCCAAAACCACTCAGAGTTTGGATCCATTTTATAGCAGTATCAATCAACTTTTCAGATAATCAAAGTTTTTTACAACCACAGTTAAGATACTTAAGTTATGTGAAAAAACAAACCGAAACCTCTGAAAAAACCTTAGACTAAAAATTACAAAATTGCTAGTTCTTAAAAAACAAGTTCTGCCATAGAAAATAAAACCAACTTTTCCCGAGTTTTTAAAGTCAAAAACTCGAAAAAAAAAAAATCTCACAACAATCCACATTTTTGCATTTCAAAGCTTTTCCGAGACGGTAGGCCAAAACCACACAGAGTTTGGATCCATTTTATAGCAGAATCAA
>NW_023006804.1:0-554 GCF_900245975.1 Drosophila guanche | reverse complement strand
ATCAACTTTTCAGATAATCAAAGTTTTTTACAACCAAAATTAAGATACTTAAGTTATGTAAAAAAACAAACCGCAACCTCTGAAAAAACCTTAAACTTAAAATTACTTTCTTAATAAGTTCTTAAAAAACAAGTTCTGCCATAGAAAAAAAATCCGAGTTTTTAAAGTCAACATTTCGTACAAAATACCTCACAAAAATGAACATTTTTGCATTTTAAAGCTTTACCCAGACGGTAGGCCAAAACCACACAGAGTTTGGATCCATTTTATAGCAGAATCAATCAACTTTTCAGATAATCAAAGTTTTTTACAACCAAATTTAAGACACTTAAGTTATGTGAAAAACCAACCGCAACATCTGAAAAAACCTTAAACTAAAAATTACTTCCTTAATAAGTTCCTAAAAAACAAGTTCTGCCAAAGAAAATAAACCCAACTTTTCCCGAGTTTTTAAAGTAAAAATATCGAAAAAAAAATCTCACATCAATTAACATTTTTGCATTTCAAAGGCTTATCCAGACGGTAGGCCAAAACCACTCAGTTTGAATCCATTT
>NW_023006803.1:0-554 GCF_900245975.1 Drosophila guanche | reverse complement strand
TGAGATTTTTTGTTTTCGAAATTTTTACTTTAAAAACTCGGGAAAAGTCGGGTTTATTTTCTATGGCAGAACTTGTCTTTTAAGAACTTATTAAGGAAGCAATTTTTAGTTTAAGCTTTTTCAGAGGTTGCAGTTTGTTTTCTCAAATAACTTAAGTATCTTAATTTTGGTTGTAAAAAACTTTGATTATCTGAAAAGTGATTGATACTGCTATAAAATGGATCCAAACTCTGTGTGGTTTTGGCCTACCGTCTGGGTAAAGCTTTGAAATGCAAAAATGTGGATTGTTGTGAGATTTTTTTTTTCGAAATTTTGACTTTAAAAACTCGGGAAAAGTCGGTTTTGTTTTCTATGCCAGAACTTGTTTTTTAAGAACTATCAATTTTGTAATTTTTAGTTTAAGGGGTTTTCAGAGGTTGCGGTTTGTTTTTCATATAACTTAAGTATCTTAGTTTTGGTTGTAAAAAACTTTGATTATCTGAAAAGTTGATTGATTCTGCTATAAAATGGATCCAAACTCTGTGTGGTTTTGGCCTACCGTCTGGGTAAAGCTT
>NW_023006802.1:0-554 GCF_900245975.1 Drosophila guanche | reverse complement strand
GCTAGTTCTTAAAAAACAAGTGCTGCCATAGAAAATAAAACCGACTTTTCCCGAGTTTTTAAAGTCAAAATTTCGAAGAAAAAAAAAATCTAACAACAATCAACATTTTTGCATTTCAAAGCTTTTCCGAGACGGTAGGCCAAAACCACAAACAGTTTGGATCCATTTAATAGCAGTATCAATCAACTTTTCAGATAATCAAGGTTTTTTACAACCAAAATTAAGATACTTAAGTTATGTGAAAAAACAAACCATAACCTCTGAAAAAACCTTAAACTTAAAATTACTTTCTTAATAAGTTCTTAAAAAACAAGTTCTGCCATAGAAAATAAACCCGAGTTTTTAAAGTCAAAAATTCGTCCAAATACCTCACAAAAATGAACATTTTTGCATTTTAAAGCTTTACCGAGACGGTAGGCCAAACCCACACAGAGTTCGGATCCATTTTATAGCAGAATCAATCAACTTTTCAGATAATCAAAGTTTTTTACAACCAAAATTAAGATACTTAAGTTATGTGAAAAACCAACCGCAACATCTGAAAAAACCTTAAA
>NW_023006801.1:0-554 GCF_900245975.1 Drosophila guanche | reverse complement strand
TCGTGCTTGGTTTATTTCATATGATGAACAATTTAAAATTTGTCCTTACATATGGTATGGGGAAAATACCTAGATGGCAATGTCTGATACTTTATATGGTTTGATATGTATATAATTGTTACTATATACGAATAATATTGAAGTGTTTGTGTGTTTCTTGTATTAAAATACGAGAACAAATGACTGTTAAGGGGCACTCGAGATTGTAATCACCCGATTTGCGGAAGCCGTGGCAGAAAACCTTTATGGGGAGTATACGAATAATATTGAAGTGTGTGTGTTTCTTGTATTAAAATACGAGAAATATGACTACTAAGAGGCACTCCCTATTGAAGGCACCCGATTTGCGGAAGCTGTGGCAAAAAACCTCTATAGGGAGTGGTGTTGTGCTTGGTATATTTCATATGATGAACAATTTAAAATTTGTCCTTACATATGGCATGGGGAAAATACCTAGATGGCAATATCTGATACTTTGTATGGTTTGATATGTATATAATTGTTTCTATTTACGAATAATATTGAAGTGTTTGTGTGTTTCTTGTATTAAAATA
>NW_023006800.1:0-554 GCF_900245975.1 Drosophila guanche | reverse complement strand
ACTTTAAAAACTCGGTAAAAGTCGGGTTTATTTTCTATGCCAGAACTTGTTTTTTTAAAAACTTATTAAGGAAGTAATTTTAAGTTTAAGGTTTTTTCAGAGGTTGCGCTTTGTTTTTTCACATAACTTAAGTATCTTAATTTTCGTTGTAAAAAATCTTGATTATCTGAAAACTTGATTGATACTGCTATAAAATGGATCCAAACTGTTTGTGGTTTTGACCTACCGTCTCGGAAAAGCTTTGAAATGCAAAAATATTGATTGTTGTGAGATTTTTTTTTTTCAAAATTTTGTCTTTAAAAACTCGGGAAAAGTCGGGTTTATTTTCTATGTCAGAAATTGTTTTTTAAGAACTAACAATTTTGTAATTTTTTGCTTAATGTTTTTTCAGAGGTTGCGCTTTGTTTTGTCACATAACTTAAGTATCTTAGATCTGGTTGCAAAAAACTTTGATTATCTGAAAAGTTGATTGATACTGCTATAAAATGGATCCAAACTCTGTGTGGTTTTGGCCTACCGTCTGGGTAAAGCTTTAAAATGCAAAAATGTTGATT
>NW_023006799.1:0-554 GCF_900245975.1 Drosophila guanche | reverse complement strand
TTTCACACAACTTAAGTATCTTAATTTTGGTTGTAACAAACTTTGATTATCTGAAAAGTTGATTGATACTGCTATAAAATGGATCCAAACTGTTTCTGGTTTTTGTCTACCGTCTCGGAAAAGCTTTGAAATGGAAAAATATTGATTGTTGTGAGATTTTTTATTTTTAATCAGTTTTTTCAGAGGTTGCGGTTTGTTTATTCACAAAACTTAAGTATCTTAATTTTGGTTTTAAAAAACTTTGATTATCTGAAAAGTTGATTGATACTGCTATAAAATGGATCCAAACTGTTTGTGGTTTTGGTCTACCGTCTGGGTAAAGCTTTGAAATGCAAAAATGTTGATTTTAGTGAGGTATTTTTTACGATTTTTTTACTTTGAAAACTCGGGAAAAGTCGGGTTTATTTTCTATGGCAGAACTTGTTTTTTAAGAACTTATTAAGGAAGTAATTTTAAGTTTAAGGTTTTTTTCAGAGGTTGCGGTTTGTTTTTTCACACAACTTAAGTATCTTAATTTTGGTTGTAACAAACTTTGATTATCTGAAAAGTTGATT
>NW_023006798.1:0-554 GCF_900245975.1 Drosophila guanche | reverse complement strand
AAGTGTGATCGTAATCATGAGATTTGGACTACCGAAATTAGCATCCTGTTTCTGTGCCTCTGTGTTAATCAGTACTCAGTTAATCAGTCTATGATTCTACAAGCTGCTATTTTTTCGAAGCCCAACTCGTCGGGGGTACTTGCTACGACCTTTAATGCTGTTATCAGGAAGTCTAGGCTTCTGGCCATGTATCATTAAATCGGACAACGGATTTTTTTATGTTCTATATCTGAATGTGGGAACAACTCCAACATTTTAACGGTATAAAAGGCGGTGATCCGCGCAGTTGTAGTAGAAGGGAGTAGGAAGAGTATTCCGTCAAACCTGCGGGAATGATACCTTAAATCTGTAAAAGAAAAGTTTGAATTATTTCAGATTGTCCTTATGGACCACCCTCCCCTTAATTAGAACTGCCGTTCCAAGGTCCGCTTGTACCCGTTCTTCTGAGTACAGCGGGGTTAGCTTGTTCCCTAGTCTTTTGTTATTCCTTGGGTAAACCTTTTCACCCACTTCAAAGACTCTGTTCTGCCTTGAGATGTTAAACCTGTCGATAT
>NW_023006797.1:0-554 GCF_900245975.1 Drosophila guanche | reverse complement strand
CAACATTTTTGCTTTTCAAAGCTTTACTTAGACGGTATGTCAAAACCACAAAGAGTTTGGATCCAGTTTATGACAGAATCAATCAACTTTTCAGATAATCAAAGTTTTTTGCAACCAGATCTAAGATACTTAAGTTATGTAAAAAAACAAACCGCAACCTCTGAAAAAACCTTAAACTTAAAGCTACTTCCTTAATAAGTTCTTAAAAAACAAGTTCTGCCATAGAAAAAAACCCGAGTTTTTAAAGTCAAAATTTCGTACAAAATACCTCACAAAAATCAACATTTTTGCATTTCAAAGCTTTACCCAGACGGTATGTCAAAACCACACAGAGTTTGGATCCAGTTTATGATACAATCAATTAACTTTTCAGATAATCAAAGTTTTTTGCAACCAGATCTTAGATACTTAAGTTATGTGAAAAAACAAACCGCAACCTCTGAAAAAACCTTAAACTAAAAATTACAAAATTGCTAGATCCTAAAAAACAAGTTCTGCCATAGAAAATAAACCCGACTTTTCCCGAGTTTTTAAAGTAAAAATATCGAAAAAAA
>NW_023006796.1:0-554 GCF_900245975.1 Drosophila guanche | reverse complement strand
TTGCGGTTCGTTTTTTCACATAACTTAAGTATCTTAATTTTGGATGTAAAAAACTTTGATTATCTGAAAAGTTGATTAATACTGCTATTAAATGGATCCAAACTGTTTGTGGTTTTGGCCTACGGTCTCGGAAAAGCTTTGAAATGCAAAAATGTTGATTGTTGTGAGATTTTTTTTTTCGAAATTTTGACTTTAAAAAATCGGGAAAAGTCGGTTTTATTTTCTATGGCAGAACTTGTTTTTTAAGGACTAGTAATTTTGTAATTTTTAGTTTAAGGTTTTTTCAGATGTTGTGGTTTGTTTTTTCACATAACTTAAGTATCTTAATTTTGGTTGTAAACAACTTTTATTATCCGAAAAGTTGATTGATACTGCTATTAAATGGATCCAAACTTTTTGTGGTTTTGGCCTACCGTCTCGGAAAAGCTTTGAAATGCAAAAATGTTGATTTTTGTGAGGTATTTTGTACGAAATTTTGACTTTAAAAACTCGGGTTTTTTTTTCTTTGGCAGAACTTGTTTTTTAAGAACTTATTAAGGAAGTAATTTTTAGTT
>NW_023006795.1:0-554 GCF_900245975.1 Drosophila guanche | reverse complement strand
CTTAAAAGATATGTTCTGCCATAGAAAATTTCGTAAAAAATACCTCACAAAAATCAACATTTTTGCATTTCAAAGCTTTACCCAGACAGTATGACAAAACCACACACAGTTTGGATCCACTTTATAGCAGTATCAATCAACTTTTCAGATAATCAAAGTTTTTACAACCAAAATTAAGATACTTAAATTTTGTGAAAATCAAACCGCAACCTCAGAAAAAACCTGAAACTTAAAATTACATCCTTAATAAGTTCTTAAAAAACAAGTTCTGCCATAGAAAATAAACCCGACTTTTCCCGAGCTTTTAAAGTAAAAATTTCGAAAAAAAAAATCTCACAACAATCAATTTTGCAATCAATTTTGCATTACAAAGATTTACCCAGACGGTAAGCAAAAACCACACTGTGTTTGGATCCATTTTATAGCAGTATGAATCAACTTTTCAGATAATCAAAGTTTTTTACAACCAGATCTAAGATACTTAAGTTATGTGAAAAAACCAACCGCAACCTTTGAAAAAACTTTAAACTTAAAATAACTTCCTTAATAAATTC
>NW_023006794.1:0-554 GCF_900245975.1 Drosophila guanche | reverse complement strand
GAGGTTTCGGTTTGTTTTTTCACATAACTTAAGTATCTTAGATCTGGTTGCAAAAAACTTTGATTATCTGAAAAGTTGATTGATACTGCTATAAAATGGATCCAAACTGTTTGTGGTTTTGGCCTACCGTCTGGGTAAAGCTTTGAAATGCAAAAATGTTGATTGATGTGAGATTTTTTTTTTCGATATTTTTAATTTTAAATTTTAATTTTAATTTTATTTTTAAAAATTTAAAAAGTTGATTGATACTGCTATAAAAAGGATCCAAACTATGTGTGATTTTGGGCTACCGTCTCGGAAACGCTTTGAAATGCAAAAATGTGGATTGTTGTGAGATTTTTTTTTCGAAATTATAACTTTAAGAACTCGGGAAAAGTCGGGTTTATTTTCTATGGCAGAACTTGTTTTTAGGAACTAGCAATTTTGTAATTTTTAGTCTAAGGTTTTTTCAGAGGTTGCGGTTTGTTTTTTTACATAACTTAAGTATCTTAGATCTGGTTGCAAAAAACTTTGATTATCTGAAAAGTTGATTGATTCTGCTATAAAATGGATCC
>NW_023006793.1:0-554 GCF_900245975.1 Drosophila guanche | reverse complement strand
GTTTGTTTTTTTCCCATAACCTAGTTATCTTAGATCTGGTTGTATGGAACTTTGTTTATCTGAAAAGTTTATTCATACTGCTATCAAGTGGATCCAAACTCTGTGTGGTTTTGGTTCCAAACACTTTGTGTTTTTGCTTTACCGTCTGGGAAATATACAGATTTGAAATGCAAAAATTTTGATTTTTGTGAGGTATTTAATAGGAAATTTGGACTTTAAAAACTCGGGAAGAGTTGGCTTTATTTTCTATGGCAGAACTTGATTTTTAAGAACTAGTAATTTTGTAATTTTTAGTTTAAGGTTTGTTCAGTGTTGTGTTTTTTCACATAACTTAAGTATCTTAATTTTGGTTATAAAAAAACTTTGATTATCTGAAAAGTTGATTGATACTGCTATTAAATGGATCCAAACTGTGTGGTATTGGCCTACCGTCTGGGTAAAGCTTTGAAATGCAAAAATGTTGATTGATGTGAGATTTTTTTTTCGATATTTTTACTTTAAAAACTCGGGAAAAGTCGGGTTTATTTTCTATGGCAGAACTTGTTTTTTAGGAA
>NW_023006792.1:0-554 GCF_900245975.1 Drosophila guanche | reverse complement strand
GTCTGGGCAAAGCTTTGAAATGCAAAAATGTTGATTGTTGTGAGGTATTTTGTACGAAATTTTTACTTTAAAAACTCGGGAAAAGTCTTTTTTTTTTCTATGGCAGAACTTTATTTTTAAGAATTTATTAAGAAAGTAATTCTTTGTTTAAGGTTTTTTCAGAGGTAGCGATTTGTTTTTTCACATAACTTAAGTATCCCAATTTTGGTTGTAAAAACTTTGATTATCTGAAAAGTATATTGATACTGCTATAAAATGGATCCAAACTCTGTGTGGTTTTGGCCTACCGTCTGGGTAAAGCTTTGAAATGCAAAAATGTTGATTGTTGTGAGATTCTTTTTTCGAAATTTTTATATTAAAAACTCGGGAAAAGTCGGGTTTATTTTCTATGGCAGAACTTGTTTTTTAAGAATTTTCAAAGTTTGTACTTTTTTGTTTAAGGTTTTTTAGAAGTAGCGCTTTGTTTTTTCACATAACTTAAGTATCTTAATTTTTGTTGTAAAAACTTTGGTTATCTGAAAAGCTGATTGATACTGCTATAAAACGGATCCAAA
>NW_023006791.1:0-554 GCF_900245975.1 Drosophila guanche | reverse complement strand
AAAGTCGCTTTTATTTTCTATGGCAGAACTTGTTTTTTAAGAACTAGCAATTTTGTAATTTTTAGTTTAAGGTTTTTTCAGAGGTTGCGGTTTGTTTTTCACATAACTTAAGTATCTTAATTTTGGTTGTAAAAAACTTTGATTATCTGAAAAGTTGATTGATACTTCTATAACATGAATCCAAACTCTGTGTGGATTTGGTGTACCGTCTAGGTAAAGCTTTGTAAAGCAAAATTGTTTATTTTTGTGAGGTATTTTGTAGGAAATTTTTACTTTAAAAACTCGGGAAAAGTCGGGTTTATTTTCTATGGCAGAAATTGTTTTTTAAGAACTTATTAAGGAAGTAATTTTAAGATTCAGGTTTTTTCAGAAGTAGCGATTTGTTTTTTCACATAACTTAAGGATCCTAATTTTGGTTGTAAAAATTTTGATTATCTGAAAAGTTTATTGATACTGCTATAAAATGGATCCAAACTCTGTGTGGTTTTGGCCTACCGTCTAGGTAAAGCTTTGTAATGCAAAATTGTTTATTTTTGTGTGGTATTTTGTAGGAA
>NW_023006790.1:0-554 GCF_900245975.1 Drosophila guanche | reverse complement strand
TTTCTATGGCAGAACTTGTTTTTTAGGAACTTATTAAGGATGTAATTTTAGTTTAAGGTTTTTTCAGAGGTTGCGGTTTGTTTTTTTACATAACTTAAGTATCTTAGATCTGGTTGCAAAAAACTTTGATTGTCTGAAAAGTTGATTGATACTGCTATAAAATGGATCCAAACTCTGTGTGGTTTTGGCCTACTGTTTCGGAAAAGCTTTGAAATGCAAAAATGTGGATTGATGTGAAATTTTTTTTTTCGAAATTTTGACTTTAAAAACTTGGGAAAAGTCGGGTTTTTTTTTCTATGGCAGAACTTGTTTTTTAGGAACTTATTAAGGATGTAACTTTAGTTTAAGGTTTTAACAGAGGTTGCGGTTTGTTTTTTTACATAACTTAAGTATCTTAGATCTGGTTGCAAAAAACTTTGATTATCTGAAAAGTTGATTGATACTGCTATAAAATGGATCCAAACTCTGTGTGGTTTTGGCCTACTGTTTTGGAAGAGCTTTGAAATGCAAAAATGTGGATTGTTGTGAGATTTTTTTTCGAAATTTTAACTTTA
>NW_023006789.1:0-554 GCF_900245975.1 Drosophila guanche | reverse complement strand
TGTGGTTTTGGCGTACCGTCTAGGTTAAGCTTTGAAATGCAAAAATGTTGATTGTTGTGAGATTTTTATTGTCTAAATATTGACTTTAAAAACTCGGGAACAGTCGGGCTTATTTTCTATGGCAGAACTTTTCTTTTAAGATTTTTCAAAGTTTGTACTTTTTTTGTTTAAGGTTTTTTCAGAGGCTGCGGTTTTTTTTCTCACATAACTTAAGTATCTTAGATCTGGTTGAAAAAAACTTTAATTATCTGAAAAGTTGATTGATACTGCTAAAAAATTGATCCAAACTGTGTGTGGATTTCGCCTACCTTCTGGGTAAAGCTTTAAAATGCAAAAATGTGGATTTTTGTGAGGCATTTTTCACGACATTTTGACTTTACAAATTCGGGAACAGTCGGGTTTATCTTCTATGGCAGAACTGGTTTTTTAAGAACTTAATTAGGATGTAATTTTTAGTTTTAGGTTTTTTCAAAAGTAGTCATTTGTTTCTCACATAACTTAAGTATCTTAGATCTGGTTGCAAAAAACTTTGATTATCTAAAAAGTTGATTGAT
>NW_023006788.1:0-554 GCF_900245975.1 Drosophila guanche | reverse complement strand
CGGGAACATTAGGGTTTATTTTCTTTTGCAGAACTTTTTTTAAGAGCTTTCAAGGTTTGTACTTTTTTTGTTTAAGGTTTTTTCAGATGTTTCGGTTTGTTTTTTCACATAACTTAAGTATCTTAGATCTGGTTGCAAAAAACTTTGATTATCTGAAAAGTTGATTGATACTGCTAAAAAATTGATCCAAACTGTGTGTGGTTTTTTCCTACCGTCTGGGTAAAGCTTTGAAATGCAACAATGTTGGTTGTTGTGAGATTTTTATTGTCAAAATATTAACTTTAAGAACTCGGGAACATTAGGGTTTATTTTCTATGGCAGAACTTTTCTTTTCAGAATTTTCAAAGTTTGTAATTTTTTTTGTTTAAGGTTTTATCAGAGGTTGCGGTTTTTTTTCACATAACTTAAGTATCTTACATCTGGTTGCAAAAAACTTTAATTATCTGAAAAGTTTATTGATACTGCTAAAAAATTGATCCAAACTGTGTGTGGTTTTGGCCTACCGCCTGGGTAAAGCTTTGAAATGCAAAAATGTTGGTTGTTCTGAGATTTTT
>NW_023006787.1:0-554 GCF_900245975.1 Drosophila guanche | reverse complement strand
TTACTAGTTTTCTTTATTTCTTCTTTAATGGTTGGAATATTCAGATCTTTGTGGATGTTTGCATTAGATACGTAAAACGGAGCATTGACAATTTGTCGCAAAGTTTTTGATTGGTAACGCTGAAGTATTTCAATATTTGAGTTGCTAGCAGTTCCCCAAAGCTGTATAGCGTAGGTCCAAACAGGCTTCAGTATGGAAAACCTTAAACTAAAAATTACATCCCTAATAAGTTCATAAAAAACAAGTTCTGCTATAGAAAATAAACCCGACTTTTCCCGAGTTTTTAAAGTAAAAATTTCTAAAAAAAAATCTCACATCAGTCAACATTTTTGCATTTCGAAGCTTTACCCAGACAGTAAGCCAAAACCACACAGTTTGGATCCATTTTATAGCAGTATCAAACAACTTTTCAGATAATCAAAGATTTTTTTAATCGAAAATTAAGATACCTAAGTTATGTAAGAAAACAAACCGCAACCTCTGAAAAAACCTTAAACTAAAACTTACTTCCTTAATAAGTTCCTAAAAAACAAGTTCTGCCATAGACTTTTCCT
>NW_023006786.1:0-555 GCF_900245975.1 Drosophila guanche | reverse complement strand
GGTTTTGGCCTACCGTCTGGGCAAAGCTTTGAAATGCAAAAATGTTTATTTTTGTGAGGTATTTTGTACGAAATTTTTACTTTAAAAACTCGGGAAAAGTCGGGTTTATTTTCTATGGCAGAACTTGTTTTTTAAGAACTTATTAAGGATGTAATTTTTATTTTAATGTTTCTTCAGAGGTTGCGGTTTGTTTTTTCACATAACTTAAGTATCTTAATTTTGGTTGCAAAAAAATATGATTATCTGAAAAGTTGATTGATACTGCTATAAAATGGATCCAAACTCTGTGTGGTTTTGGCCTACCGTCTGGGCAAAGCTTTGAAATGCAAAAATGTTTATTTTTGTGAGGTATTTTTTACGAAATTTTTACTTTAAAAACTCGGGAAAAGTCGGGTTTATTTTCTATGGCAGAACTTGTTTTTTAAGAACTTATTAAGAAAGTAATTTTAAGTTTAAGGTTTTTTCAGAGGTTGCGGTTTGTTGTTTTACATAACTTAAGTATCTTAATTTTGGTTGTAAAAAACTTTGATTATCTGAAAAGTTGATTGATACTGC
>NW_023006785.1:0-555 GCF_900245975.1 Drosophila guanche | reverse complement strand
GACTTTTCCCGAGTTTTTAAAGTCAAAATTTGGAAAAAAAATCTCACATCAATCAACATTTTTGCATTTCTAATCCTTACCCAGGCGGAAGGCCAAAACCACAAACAGTTTGGATCCATTTTATGGCAGCATCAATCAACTTTTCAGATAATCAAAGTTTTTTACAACCAAAATTAAGATACTTAAGTTATGTGAAAAAACAAACCGAAACCTCTGAAAAAACCTTAAACTTAAAATTACAAAATTGCTAGTTCTTAAAAAACAAGTTCTGCCATAGAAAATAAACCCGACTTTTCCCGAGTTTTTAAAGTCAAAATTTAGAAAAAAAATCTCACATCAATCAACATTTTTGCATGTCTAATCCTTACCCAGGCGGTAGGCCATAACCACACAGAGTTTGAATCCATTTAATAGCAGTATCAATCAACTTTTCAGATAATCAAAATTTTTTACAACCAAAATTAAGATACTTAAGTTATGTGAGAAAACGAACCGCAACCTCTGAAAAAACCTTAAACGAAAAATTACAAAATTGCTAGTTCTTAAAAAACAAGT
>NW_023006784.1:0-555 GCF_900245975.1 Drosophila guanche | reverse complement strand
ACCAAAATTAAGGTACTTAAGTTATGTGAAAAAAACAAACCGCTACCTCTGAAAAAACCTTAAACTAAAAATTACATCCTTAATAAGTTCCTAAAAAACAAGTTCTGCCATAGAAAATAAAACCGACTTTTCCCAAGTTTTTAAAGTCAAAATTTCGAAAAAAAAAATCTCACAACAATCTACATTTTTGCATTTCAAACCTTTTCCGAGACGGTAGGCCATAACCACACAGAGTTTGGATCCATTTTATAGCAGTATCAATCAACTTTTCAGATAATCAAAGTTTTTTGCAACCAGATCTAAGACACTTAAGTTATGTGAAAAAACAAACCGCAACCTCTGAAAAAACAATAAATTTAAAATTACTTCCTTAATAAGTTCTTAAAAAACAAGTTCTTCCATAGAAAATAAAACCGACTTTTCCCGAGTTTTTATAGTCAAAAATTCGTAAAATATACCTCACAAAAATCAACATTTTTGCATTTCAAAGCTTTACCCAGACGGTAGGCCAAACCCACACAGAGTTTGGATGTATTTTACAGCAGAATCAATCAG
>NW_023006783.1:0-555 GCF_900245975.1 Drosophila guanche | reverse complement strand
TAAGTATCTTAATTTTGGTTGTAAAAAACTTTGATTATCTGAAAAGTTGATTGAAACTACTATAAAATGGATCCAAACTGTGTGGTTTTGGCCTACCGTCCGGGTAAAGCTTTGAAATGCAGAAATGTTGATTGATGTGAGATTTTTTTTTTCAATATTTTTACTTTAAAAACTCGGGAAAAGTTGGGTTTATTTTCTATGGCAGAACTTTTTTTTTAGGAACTTATTAAGGATGTAATTTTTAGTTTAAGGTCTTTTCAGAGGTAGCGGTTTGTTTTTTCACATTACTTAAGTACCTTAGATCTGGTTGTAAAGAACTTTGATAATCTGAAAAGTTGATTGATACTGCTATAAAATGGATCCAAACTCTGTGTGGTTTTGGCCTACCGTCTGGGTAAAGCTTTGAAATGCAAACATGTTGATTTTTGTGAGGTATTTTTTACGAAATTTTGACTTTAAAAACTCGGGAAAAGTCGGGTTTACTTTTTATGGCAGAACCTGTTTTTTAAGAACTTATTAAGAATGTAATTTTTAGATTAAGGTTTTCTCAGAGGT
>NW_023006782.1:0-555 GCF_900245975.1 Drosophila guanche | reverse complement strand
AAAAACAAACCGCAATCTCTGATAAAACCTTAAACTAAAAATTACAAAATTGCTAGTTCTTAAAAAACAAGTTCTGCCATACAAAATAAAACCGACTTTTCCAGAGTTTTTAAAGTCAAAAATTCGTAAATTATACCTCACATAAATCAACATTTTTGCATTTCAAAGCTTTACCCAGACGGTAGGCCAAAACCACACAGAGTTTGGATCCATTTTATAGCAGTATCAATCAACCATTCAGATAATCAAAGTTTTTTGCAACCAGATCTAAGATACTTAAGATATGTGAAAAAACAAACCGCAACCTCTGAAAAAACCTTCAACTAAAAATTTCAAAATTGCTAGTTCTTAAAAATCAAGTTCTGCCATAGAAAATAAACCCGACTTTTCCCGAGTTTTTAAAGTAAAAATTTCGAAAACAAAAAATCTCACAACAATCAACATTTTTGCATTTCAAAGCTTTACCCAGACGGTAGGCCAAAACCACACAGAGTTTGGATCCATTATATAGCAGTATCAATCAACTTTTCAGATAATCAAAGTTTTTTACAACCA
>NW_023006781.1:0-555 GCF_900245975.1 Drosophila guanche | reverse complement strand
AGATTTGGGAGGTTTTCGCCCTTTTGCGGGGGCGGAATGGGGCGGGGCACATTTTTTAAATACACTTGTAACAGTCTGGAAGTCTGGAAGTCTGGATGCAAAATTTGGTGGCTCTAGCTTTTATAGTCTCTGAGATTCAGGTGCTCAAGAAGACGGACGGACAGACGGACGGACAGACGGACAGACAGACAGGACTCAATTGACTCGGCTATTGATGTTGATCAAGAATATATACACTTTATGGGGTCGGAAGCAATTCCTTCTGTGTGTTACATACATTAACTTTGTGCACAAATACAATATACCCTATTTACTCTTCGAGTACCGGGTATAAAACAAATATAAGCTGCGTGATGGGGGGGGGGGGGGGTGTGCATTCCCTACAGAATGGCGTTTTTAGTTTTCTTTTAACTTTAAAATTGTAGATTTGCAGGAGAGTGTGGGTTTAGCCACTGCAAATTAATTTCTTCTTTCTGGCTATAATAATGATCCAATCGGATCCCAATTTGGTGATCTGATAGATATGGCCATTCCCTACAGAATGGCGTTTTTAGT
>NW_023006780.1:0-555 GCF_900245975.1 Drosophila guanche | reverse complement strand
TGAGGAGATCCAGGAACTCCCAGAAGAGGTTCGCGTTGTCGAATCCATCTCTGAAGACGGCAAACCAAAGAAGAAGAAGATCCGCACTCGTGTGATCAAGAAGGTCAAGGGAGACAAACAAGAAGTCACCAAGATCGAAACCGTCGAGGAGGATGACAAGGTACCAGAGACTACAGTCACCGTTGAAGAGGTTCCTTACAACGAAGAGAAACCTGAGGAGATCCAGGAACTCCCAGAAGAGGTTCGCGTTGTCGAATCCATCTCTGAAGACGGCAAACCAAAGAAGAAGAAGATCCGCACTCGCGTAATCAAAAAGGTCAAGGGTGACAAACAAGAAGTCACCAAGATCGAAACCGTAGAGGAGGATGACAAGGTACCAGAGACTACAGTCACCGTTGAAGAGGTTCCTTACGAAGAAGAGAAACCTGAGGAGATCCAGGAACTCCCAGAAGAGGTTCGCGTTATCGAATCCATCTCTGAAGACGGCAAACCAAAGAAGAAGAAGATCCGCACTCGTGTGATCAAGAAGGTCAAGGGAGACAAACAAGAAGTCAC
>NW_023006779.1:0-555 GCF_900245975.1 Drosophila guanche | reverse complement strand
GCTGCACTAAATTTTGCAACTGGTCAGCCTCATGTTGCCTTGGACCTTCAGGTTTATTAACAATCAACGCTACATTCTGGTTAGGAATACACTCGCCTACCACTATCAAATTTAACAACTATCTCTGTAGTACTGGCTTATTTAATCCCATTTTAATCTGACCAGTTATTAGCCAAAAGAACAAACTAACTCCATGTAGAATATTTATTTTCTTCTGCCGAATCAAATTAAGGATCTGCACGTTTTATCTTCTTTGGAACTAGTGACCTTATGACTCCTGTCGCTGTGGGATGATACCGTGTGATTTCTGGCAAAACACTTAACTTGACTAGAACGTTGTTTCAATCTCCCCGACAACATCCGAAGTAGGTGGAATATACGAGCAAGTGACATAAATAGAGTGGCCGGGAAGAATCAGTCTGACACAGAGGAATTCCAGGTCTTGTAAAACCTGGACTATGAAAAGTTCCGACGTGAAGTAAGAGTCTACTTAAATCACAACCCCTTCTTCACGTCGAGACGAACGATCATTCCTATAAATTTTGTAAATTTTGT
>NW_023006778.1:0-555 GCF_900245975.1 Drosophila guanche | reverse complement strand
GATCCATTTAATAGCAGTATCAATTAACTTTTCAGATAATCAAAGTTTTTTACATCCAAAATTAAGATACTTAAGTTATGTGAAAAAACGAACCGCAACCTCTGAAAAAACTTTAAACTAAAAATTACAAAATTGCTAGTTCTTAAAAAACAAGTTCTGCCATAGAAAATAAATCCAACTTTTCCCGAGTTTTTAAAGTCAAAATTTCGAAGAAAAAAAATCTCACTTTTCCGAGACGGTAGGCCAAAACCACAAACAGTTTGGATCCATTTAATAGCAGTATCAATCAACTTTTTAGATAATCAAGGTTTTTTACAAACAAAATTAAGATACTTAAGTTATGTGAAAAACCAATCCGCAACATCTGAAAAAACCTTAAACTAAAAATTACTTCCTTAATAAGTTCCTAAAAAACAAGTTCTGCCAAAGAAAAAAAAACCCGAGTTTTTAAAGTCAAAATTTCGTACAAAATACCTCACAAAAATCAACATTTTTGCATTTCAAAGCTTTTCCGAGACGGTAGGCCAAAACCACAAAAAGTTTGGATCCATTTAA
>NW_023006777.1:0-555 GCF_900245975.1 Drosophila guanche | reverse complement strand
AAAAAAAAAGTTCTGGCATAGATAATAGACCCGACTTTTCCCGAATTCTTAAAGTCAAAGTTTCGTACAAAATACCTCACAAAAATCAACATTTTTGCATTTCAAAGCTTTACCCAGACGGTAGGCCAAAACCACACAGAGTTTGGATCCATTTTATAGCAGTATCAATCAACTTTTCAGATAATCAAAGTTTTTTACAACCAGATCTAAGATACTTAAGTTATGTGAAAAAACAAACCCCAACCTCTGAAAAAACCTTAATCTAAAAATTACATCCCTAATAAGTTCCTAAAAAAACAAGTTCTGCCATAGAAAATAAACCCGACTTTTCCCGAGTTTTTAAAGTCAAAAATTCATAAAAAATACCTCACAAAAATCAACATTTTTGCATTTCAAAGCTTTTCCGAGACGGTACGCCAAAACAACACAGAGTTTGGATCCATTTTATAGCAGTATCAATCAACTTTTCAGATAATCAAAGTTTTTTACAACCAAAATTAAGGTACTTAAGTTATGTGAAAAAAACAAACCGCAACCTCTGAAAAAACCTTAAAC
>NW_023006776.1:0-555 GCF_900245975.1 Drosophila guanche | reverse complement strand
GCAGAACTTGTTTTTTAAGAACTTATTGAGAAAGTAATTTTAAGTTTAAGGTTTTTTTAGAGGTTGTGGTTTGTTTGTTCACATAACTTAAGTATCTTAATTTTGGTTGTAAAAAACTTTGATTATCTGAAAAGTTGATTGATACTGCTATAAAGTGGATCCAAACTCTGTGTGGTTTTGGCCTACCGTCTCGGAAAAGCTTTGAAATGCAAAAATGTGGATTGTTGTGAGATTTTTTTTTCGAAATTTTGACTTTAAAAACTCGGGAAAAGTTGGGTTTATTTTCTTTGGCAGAACTTGTTTTTTAGGAACTTATTAAGGAAGTAATTTTTATTTTAAGGTTTTTACAGATGTTGCTGTTGGTTTTTCACATAACTTAAGTATCTAATTTTGGTTGTAAAAACCCTTGATTATCTGAAAAGTTGATTGATTCTGCTATAAAATGGATCCAAACTCTCTGTGGTTTTGGCCTACCGTCTGGGTTAAGCTTTAAAATGCAAAAATTGTCATTTTTGTGAGGTATTTTGTACGAAATTTTGACTTTAAAAACTCGGG
>NW_023006775.1:0-555 GCF_900245975.1 Drosophila guanche | reverse complement strand
AAACTCGGGAAAAGTTGGGTTTATTTTCTTTGGCAGAACTTGTTTTTTAGGAACTTATTAAGGAAGTAATTTTTAGTTTAAGGTTTTTTCAGATGTTGCGGTTGGTTTTTCACATAACTTAAGTATCTTAATTTTGGTTGTAAAAAACTTTGATTATCTGAAAAGTTGATTGATTCTGCTATAAAATGGATCCAAACTCTGTGTGGTTTTGGCCTACCGTCTGGGTAAAGCTTTAAAATGCAAAAATGTTCATTTTTGTGAGGTATTTTGTACGAAATTTTGACTTTAAAAACTCGGGTTTTTTTTTCTTTGGCAGAACTTGTTTTTTATGAACTTATTAAGGAAGTAATTTTTCGTTTAAGGTTTTTTCAGATGTTGCGGTTGGTTTTTCACATAAATTAAGTATCTTAATTTTGGTTGCAAAAAAACTTTGATTATCTGAAAAGTTGATTGATTCTGCTATAAAATGGATCCAAACTCTGTGTGGTTTTGGCCTACCATCTCGGAAAAGCTTTGAAATGCAAAAATGTGGATTGTTGTGAGATTTTTTTTTTT
>NW_023006774.1:0-555 GCF_900245975.1 Drosophila guanche | reverse complement strand
TAGTTTAAGGTTTTTTCAGATGTTGCGGTTGGTTTTTCACATAACTTAAGTATCTTAATTTTGGTTGTAAAAAACTTTGATTATCTGAAAAGTTGATTAATTCTGCTATAAAATGGATCCAAACTCTGTGTGGGTTTGGCCTACCGTCTCGGTAAAGCTTTGAAATGCAAAAATGTTGATTTTTGTGAGATTTTTTTTTCTCGAAATTTTGCCTTTAAAAACTCGGGAAAAGTCGGTTTTATTTTCTATGGCAGAACTTGTTTTTTAAGAACTAGTAATTTTGTAGTTTTTAGGTTAAGGTTTTTTTAGAGGTTGTGGTTTGTTTTTTTAAGTAACTTAAGTATCTTAGATCTGGTTGCAAAAACCCTTGATTATCTGAAAAGTTGATTGATACTGCTATTAAATAGATCCAAACTTTTTGTGGTTTTGGCCTACCGTCTCGGAAAAACTTTGAAATGCAAAAATGTTGATTTTTGTGAGATTTTTTTTTCTTGAAATTTTGCCTTTAAAAACTCGGGAAAAGTCGGTTTTATTTTCTATGGCAGAACTTGTTTT
>NW_023006773.1:0-555 GCF_900245975.1 Drosophila guanche | reverse complement strand
TGTGGTTTTGGCCTACCGTCTCGGAAAAGCTTTGAAATGCAAAAATGTGGATTGTTGTGAGATTTTTTTTTTTCGAAATTTTGACTTTAAAAACTCGGGAAAAGTTGGTTTTATTTTCTATGGCAGAACTTGTTTTTTAAGAACTAGCAATTTTGTAATTTTTAGTTTAAGGTTTTTTCAGAGGTTTCGGTTTATTTTTCACATAACTTGAGTATCTTAACTGTTGTTGTAAAAAACTTTGATTATCTGAAAAGTTGATTGATACTGCTATAAAATGGATCCAAACTGTTTGTGGTTTTGGCCTACGGTCTCGGAAAAGCTTTGAAATGCAAAAATGTTGATTTTTGTGAGATTTATTTTCTCGAAATTTTTACTTTAAAAACTCGGGAAAAGTCGGTTTTATTTTCTATGGCAGAACTTGTTTTTTAAGAACTAGTAATTTTGTAGTTTTTAGGTTAAGGTTTTTTCAGAGGTTGTGGTTTGTTTTTTTTTACATAACTTAAGTATCTTAGATCTGGTTGCAAAAAAACTTTGATTATCTGAAAAGTTGATTGA
>NW_023006772.1:0-555 GCF_900245975.1 Drosophila guanche | reverse complement strand
AAAATCTCACATCAATCAACATTTTTGCATTTCAAAGCTTTACCCAGACGGTAGGCCAAAACAACAAACAGTTTGGATCCATTTTATAGCAGTATCAATCAACTTTTCAGATAATCAAAGTTTTTTACAACCAAAATTAAGATACTTAAGTTATGTGAAAAACCAAACCGCAACCTCTGAAAAAACCTTAAACTTAAAATAACTTTCTTAATAAGTTCTTAAAAAACAAGTTCTGCCATAGAAAATAAACCCGAGTTTTCAAAGTCAAAATTTCGTACAAAATACATCACAAAAATCAACATTTTTGCTTTTCAAAGCTTTACTTAGACGGTAGGACAAAACCACAAAGAGTTTGTATCCAGTTTATGACAGAATCAATCAACTTTTCAGATAATCAAAGTTTTTTGCAACCAGATCTAAGATAGTTAAGTTATGTAAAAAAACAAACCGCAACCTCTGAAAAAACCTTAAACTAAAAATTATTACCTAAATAAGTTCCTATAAAACAAGTTCTGCCATAGAAAATAAACCCGACTTTTCCCGAGTTTTTAAAGT
>NW_023006771.1:0-555 GCF_900245975.1 Drosophila guanche | reverse complement strand
TACAAAATTGCTAGTTCTTAAAAAACAAGATCTGCCATAGAAAATAAAAGCGACTTTTCCCGAGTTTTTAAAGTCAAAATTTCGAAAAAAAAAAATCTCACAACAATCAACATTTTTGCATTTCAAAGCTTTTCCGAGACGGTAGGCCAAAACCACAAAAAGTTTGGATCCATTTAATAGCAGTATCAATCAACTTTTCAGATAATCAAGGGTTTTTACAACCAAAATTAAGATACTTAAGTTATGTGAAAAAACAAACCACAACCTCTGAGAAAACCTTAAACTTAAAATTACAAAATTGATAGTTCTTAAAAAACAAGTTCTGCCATAGAAAATAAAACCAACTTTTCCCGAGTTTTTTAAAGTCAAAATTTCGAAAAAAAAATCTCACAAAAATCAACATTTTTGCATTTCAAAGCTTTTCCGAGACGGTAGGCCAAAACCACAAAAAGTTTGGATCCATTTAATAGCAGTATCAATCAACTTTTCAGATAATCAAGGGTTTTTACAACCAAAATTAAGATACTTAAGTTATGTGAAAAAACAAACCACAAC
>NW_023006770.1:0-555 GCF_900245975.1 Drosophila guanche | reverse complement strand
AGAAAAGTTCTTCCATAGAAAATAAACCCGACCTTTCCCGAATTTTTAAAGTAAAAATTTCGAAAACAAAAAATCTCACAACAATAAGCATTTTTGCATTTCAAAGCTTAACCGAGACGGTAGGCCAAAACCACACAGAGTTTGGATCCATTTTATAGCAGTATCAATCAACTTTACAGATAAATAAAGTTTTTTACAACCAAAATTAAGATATTTAAGTTATGTGAAAAAACAAACCGCAACCTCTGAAAAAACCTTAAACTAAAAATTACTTTCTTAATAAGTTCTTTAAAAAAAGTTCTGCCATAGAAAATAAACCCGACTTTTTTTGAGTTTTTAAAGTCAAAATTTCGAAGACAAAAAATCTCACAACAATAAGCATTTTTGCATTTTAAAGCTTAACCGCGACGGTAGGCCAAAACCACAAAGAGTTTGGATCCATTTTATAGCAGTATTTATAGACTTTTCAGATAATCAAAATTTTTTGCAACCAGATCTAAGATACTTAAGTTATGTGAAAAAACAAACCGCAACCTCTAAAAAACCCTTAAACTA
>NW_023006769.1:0-555 GCF_900245975.1 Drosophila guanche | reverse complement strand
GTTACTATATATGAATAATATTGAAGTGTTTGTGTGTTTCTTGTATTAAAATACGAGAACAAATGACTGTTATGGGGCACTCTCTATTGTAATCACCCGATTTGCGGAAGCCGTGTCAGAAAACCTCTATAGGGAGTGGTGTCGTGCTTGGTATATTTCATATGATGAACAATTTAAAATTTGTCCTTACATATGATGTGGGGAAAATACATAGCCTGAAATGTCTGATACTTTATTTGGTTGGATTTGTGTATAGTTGTTACTATATACGAATAATATTGAAGTGTTTGCGTGTTTCTTTTATTAAAATACCAGAACAAATGACTGTTATGGGGCACTCTCGATTGTAATCACCCGATTTGCGGAAGCCGTGTCAGAAAACCTCTATAGGGAGTGGTGTCGTGCTTGCTAAATTTCATATGATGAAAAACTTAAAATTTGTCTTTACATATGAAATGGGGAAAATACCTAGCCTGCAATGTCTGATACTTTATTTGGTTGGATATGTGTATAGTTGTTACTATATACGAATAATATTGAAGTGTTTGCGTGTTT
>NW_023006768.1:0-555 GCF_900245975.1 Drosophila guanche | reverse complement strand
CTGCCATAGAAAATAAAACCGACTTTTCCCTAGTTTTTAAAGTCAAAATTTCGAAAAAAAAATCTCACAACAATCAACATTTTTGCATTTCAAAGCTTTTCCGAGACCGTAGGCCAAAACCACAAACAGTTTGGATCCATTTAATAGCAGTATCAATCAACTTTTCAGATAATCAAAGTTTTTTACATCCAAAATTAAGCTACTTAAGTTATGTGAAAAAACGAACCACAACCTCTGAAAAAACATTAAACTTAAAATTACAAAATTACTAGTTCTTAAAAAACAAGTTCTGCCATAGAAAATAAAACCGACTTTTCCCGAGTTTTTAAAGTCAAAATTTCGAAAAAAAAAATCTTACAACAATCCACATTTTTGCATTTCAAAGCTTTCCGAGACCGTAGGCCAAAACCACAAACAGTTTGGATCCATTTAATAGCAGTATCAATCAACTTTTCAGATAATCAAAGTTTTTTACATCCAAAATTAAGATACTTAAGTTATGTAAAAAAACAAACCACAACCTCTGAAAAAACCTTAACCTAAAAATTACAAAAT
>NW_023006767.1:0-555 GCF_900245975.1 Drosophila guanche | reverse complement strand
CGCAACATCTGAAAAATCCTTAAACTAAAAATTACAAAATTACAAGTTCTTAAAAAACAAGTTCTGCCATAGAAAATAAAACCGAATTTTCCCGAGTTTTTAAAGTCAAAATTTCGAAGAAAAAAAAAAATCTCACAACAATCAAAATTTTTGCATTTCAAAGCTTTTCCGAGACGGTATGCCAAAACCACAAACAGTTTGGATCCATTTAATAGCGGTATCAATCAACTTTTTAGATAATCAAGGTTTTTTACAACCAAAATTAAGATACTTAAGTTTTGTGAAAAAACAAACCCCAACCTATGAAAAATCAAAGTAATCAAAGTTCTTTACAACCAGGTCTAAGATGGTTAAGTTATGTGAAAAAACAAACCGCTACTTCTAAAAAACCTTAATCAAAAAGGTAACAAACTTTGAAAATTTTTAAAAGAAAAGTTCTTCCATAGACAATAAACCCGACTTTTCCCGAATTTTTAAAGTCAAAATTTTGTAAAAAATACCTTACAAAAATCAACATGTTTGCATTTCAAAGCTTTACCCAGACGGTAGGCCAAA
>NW_023006766.1:0-555 GCF_900245975.1 Drosophila guanche | reverse complement strand
AAAAATTTTGATTTTTGTGAGGTATATTTTACGAATTTTTAACTTTAAAAACTTGGGAAAAGTCGGATTTAGTTTCTATGGCAGAACTTGTTTTTTAGAAACTTATTAAGGAAGTAATTTTTAGTTTGAGGTTTTTTCAGAGGTTGCGGTTTGTTTTTTCACATAACATAAGTATCTTAATTTTGGTTGCAAAAACTTTAATTATCTGGAAAGTTGATTGATACTGCTATAAAATGGATCCAAACTCTGTGTGGTTTTGGCCTACCATCTGGGTAAAGCTTTAAAATGCAAAAATGTTGGTTATTGTGAGATTTTTTTTTCCCAAATTTTGACTTTAAGAACTCGGGAAAAGTCGAGTTTATTTTCTATGGCAGAACTTGTTTTTTAGGAACTAGCAATTTTGTAATTTTTAGTTTAATGTTTTTTCAGAGGTTGCGGTTTGTTTTTTCACATAACTTAAGTATCTAAGATCTGGTTGCAAAAAACTTTGATTATCAGAAAAGTTGATTGATTCTGCTATAAAATGGATCCAAACTCTGTGTGGTTTTGGCCTAC
>NW_023006765.1:0-555 GCF_900245975.1 Drosophila guanche | reverse complement strand
TAATCAAAGTTCTTTAAAACCAGATCTAAGATACTTAAGTTATGTGAAAAAACAAACCGCAACCTCTGGAAAAACCTTAAACTTAAAATTACATCCTTAAAAGTTCTTAAAAAACAAGTTCTGCCATAGAAAATAAACCCAACTTTTCCAATGTTTTTAAAGTCAAAATTTCGAAAAAAAATCTCACAACAATCAATATTTTTGCATTTCAAAGCTTTTCAGAGACGGTAGGCCAAAACCACACACAGTTTGGATCCACTTCATAGCAACATCAATCAACTTTTCAGATAATTAAAGTTCTTTACAACCAGGTCTAAGATACTAAAGTTATGTGAGAACAACAAACAGCTACTAGTAAAAACTTTAAACAAAAAATTACAAACTTTGAAAATTCATAAAAGAAAAGTTCTGCCATAGAAAATAAACCCCACTTTTCCCGAATTTTTAAAGTCAAAATTCGTAAAAATAACCTCACAAAAATCCACATTTTGGCATTTCAAAGCTTTACTCAGAGGGTAGGCCAAAACCACACAGAGTTTGGATCCACTTTTATCA
>NW_023006764.1:0-555 GCF_900245975.1 Drosophila guanche | reverse complement strand
TTACGAAATTTTGACTTTTAAAACTTGGGAAGAGTCGGGTTTATTTTCTATCCCAGAACTTTTTTTTAAAGAAATTATTAAGAAAGTAATTTTTTGTTTAAGGTTATTTCAGAGGTAGCGATTTGTTTTTTCACATAACTTAAGTATCTTAGTTTTGGTTGTAAAAACTTTGATTATCTGAAAAGTTGATTGATGCTGCCATGAAATGGATCCAAACTGTGTGTAGTTTTGGCCTATCGTCTCGGAAATGAAAAAAATATTGATTGTTGTGAGATTTTTTTTCTTCGAAATTTTGACTTTAAGAACTCGGGAAAACTCGGGTTTATTTTCTAAGGAAGACATTTTTTTTAAAGAATTTATTAAGGAAGTAATTTTAAGTTTAAGGTTTTTTCAGAGGTTGCGATCTGATTTTTCACATAACTTAAGTATCTTAGATCTGGTTGTGAAGAACTTTGATTATCTGAAAAGTTGATTGATACTGCTATAAAGTGGATCCAAACTCTGTGTGGTTTTGGCCTACCGTCTGGGTAAAGCTTTGAAATGCAAAAATGTTGA
>NW_023006763.1:0-555 GCF_900245975.1 Drosophila guanche | reverse complement strand
TTAGATTGTCCACGGGTTTCTTTTGGACAGGCCTCTCAGCGGGTCTGAATCCTGGTTTATCCGGAGTATAGAATTCTCCCTCAGGTCGGAGATTGTCTTCAGGCCTAACTTGGGATGGACGCTCTCCAGGCCTGTACTTCGGTTTCTCTGGACTGTAGAAATCTCCCTCGGGTTTCAGATTATCCTCAGGCTTCTTCTGGACAGGCCTCTCAGCGGGTCTAAATCCAGGTTTATCCGGAGTATAGAACTCTCCCTCAGGTCGGAGATTGTCTTCAGGTCTGACTTGCGTAGGACGTTCTCCAGGTGCATACTTCTGCTTTTCGGGACTGTAGAAATCTCCCTCGGGTTTCAGGTTGTCCGTGGGTCTGACTTGATCAGGACGGACCACGTATTGATACTCCTGCTTCTCCACGAACGTCATTTCACCTTCGCTACGTAGGTTGTCCTTACGAATGATCCTTTCATTCTTATCAGCAGGTTTGTAAACCTGTTTCTCAGGCTTCGTGAACTCTCCCTCTGGCTTTAGATTGTCCACGGGTTTCTTTTGGACAGGCC
>NW_023006762.1:0-555 GCF_900245975.1 Drosophila guanche | reverse complement strand
TTTTCAGAGGTTGCGGTTTGTTTTTTCACATAACTTAAGTATCTTAATTTTGGTTGTAAAAAACTTTGATTATCTGAAAAGTTGATTGATACTGCTATAAAATGGATCCAAACTGTGTGTGGTTTTGGCCTACCGTCTGGGTAAAGCTTTGAAATGCAACAATTTTGATTGTTGTGAGATTTTTCGTTTTCGAAATTTTGACTTTAAAAACTCGGGAAAAGTCGAGTTTATTTTCTATGGCAGAACTTGTTTTTTAAGAACTAACAATTTTGTAATTTTTTGTTTTATGTTTTTTCAGAGGTTGCGGTTTGTTTTTTTCACATAACTTAAGTACCTAAGATCTGGTTGCAAAAAAACTTTGATTATCTGAAAAATTGATTGATACTGCTATAAAATGGATCCAAACTCTGTGTGGTTTTGGCCTACCGTCTGGGTAAAGCTTTGAAATGCAAAAATGTGGATTGTTGTGAGATTTTTTTTCGAAATTTTTACTTTAAAAACTCGGGAGAAGTCGTTTTTATTTTCTATGTCAGAACTTGTTTTTAAAGAACTAAC
>NW_023006761.1:0-555 GCF_900245975.1 Drosophila guanche | reverse complement strand
GGAAAAGTCGGGTTTATTTTTTATGGCAGAACTTGTTTTTTAAGAACTTATTAAGGAAGTAATTTTTAGTTTAAGGTTTTTTCAGACTTTGCGGTTTGTTTTTTCACATAACATAAGTATCTTAGATCTGGTTGCAAAAAACTTTGATTATCTGAAAAGTTGATTGATTCTGCTATAAAATGGATCCAAACTCTGTGTGGTTTTGGCCTACCGTCTCGGAAAAGCTTTGAAATGCAAAAATGTGGATTGTTGTGAGATTTTTTTTTCGAATTTTTGACTTTAAAAACTCGGGAAAAGTCGGGTTTATTTTCTATGGCAGAACTAGTTTTTTAAGAACTTATTAAGGAAGTAACTTTTAGTTTAAGGTTTTTTCAGAGGTTGTGGTTTGTTTTTTCATATAACTTAAGTATCTTAATTTTGGTTGTAAAAAACTTTGATTATCTGAAAAGTTGATTGATACTGCTATAAAATGGATCCAAACTCTGTGTGGTTTTGGCCTACCGTCTGGGTAAAGCTTTGAAATGCAAAAATGTTGATTGTTGTGAGATTTTTTGT
>NW_023006760.1:0-555 GCF_900245975.1 Drosophila guanche | reverse complement strand
CTGGGTAAAGCTTTGAAATGCAAAAATGTTGATTTTTTTGAGGTATTTTTGACGACATTTTGACTTTACAAAATCGGGAACAGTCGGGTTTATTTTCTATGGCAGAACTTTTCCTTTAAGAATTTTCAAAGTTTGTACTTTTTTGTTTAAGGTTTTTTTAGAGATTGCGGACTGTTTTTTCACATAAGTTAAGTATCTTAGATCTGGTTGCAAAAAACTTTGATCATCTAAAAATTGATTGCTACTGCTAAAAAATTGATCCAAACTGTGTGTGGTTTTGGCCTACCGTCTGGGTAAAGCTTTGAAATGCAAAAATGTTGGTTGTTGTGAGATTTTTATTGTCGAAATATTGACGGTGTTTGCGGGTGTTTTTTCACATAACTTAAGTATCTTAGATCTGGTTGCAAAAAACTTTGATTATCTTAAAGTTGATTGATAGTGGTAAAAAATTGATCCAAACTGTGTGTGGTTTTGGCCTACCGCCTGGGTAAAGCTTTGAAGTTCAAAAATGTTGATTGTTGTGAGATTTTTATTGTCGAAATATTGACTTTAAAA
>NW_023006759.1:0-555 GCF_900245975.1 Drosophila guanche | reverse complement strand
CCTGTCCCTCGACCGCTCGCTGCTGATCAACTGTCTCCGTCCACTCCGATAGTGCAGCAGCTAATTTCGTTCGCTACTCCAAGGGCAACGACAACTGCTGGTGATCAAGTTTCGGCTTCCGAATCGATCATCTCGGAGAACATGCAGCCAGTTAGTACTGTAGCGTCCGTGTCTGTCGAGTCCGTTCCAAAGCCCATCCATTTCGATCCCACCAGTTAATAAACGTCCCGGACCACCGGATATTGCCGTCACAGGTACCAGATCTGTGGTGCCAAAACCTCTGGTGGGAGTCCCACCAAAGCGGCAAGTTTTTGTCTCTCGGCTTGCCCCTGACCTCACATCTAATGATGTAACTTCTTTTATACAAAGCAAAATAAAAGCCGTTGGCTTAAAGGTGGAGAAGTTTAATTTCTCATATGCCAGGGAGATATCCTCTTTCAAGATTAGCGTGTCTCCAACTCATTTCGGGACCATTTGCTCTTCCAAATTTTGGCCAGAGCACCTGGTTGTGAAAGAGTTTAAGGCTAAGAAGAAAAATAGGCCCCCCATAACTCT
>NW_023006758.1:0-555 GCF_900245975.1 Drosophila guanche | reverse complement strand
TATAGCAGTATCAATCAACTTCTCAGATAATCAAAGTTCTTTACAACCAGATCTAAGATACTTAAGCTATGTGAAAAAACAAATCGCTACTTCTAAAAAAACCTTAAACTAACAATTACATCCTTAATAAGTTCTTAAAAAACAAGTTCTGCCATAGAAAATAAACCCGACTCTTCCCGAGTTTTTAAAGTCAAAATTTTGAAAAAAAAAATCTCATAACAATCAACATTTGTGCATTTTAAAGCTTTTCCGAGACGGTTGGCCAAAACAACACACAGTTTTTATCCACTTTATAGCAGTATCAATCAACTTTTCAGATAATCAAAGTTCTTGGCAACTAGATCTAAGATACTTAAGTTATGTGAAAAAACAAATCGCTACTTCTAAAAAAACCTTAAACTAAAAATTACATCCTTAATAAGTTCTTAAAAAACAAGTTCTGGCATAGAAAATAAACCCGACTCTTCCCGAGTTTTTAAAGTCTAAATTTCGACAATAAAAATCTCACAACAATCAACATTTTTGCATTTCAAAGCTTTACCCAGACGGTAGGCC
>NW_023006757.1:0-555 GCF_900245975.1 Drosophila guanche | reverse complement strand
ATATACTGTACTGTATGGCCTTTCATATAAAATAGGCATTGTTTTGATATAAATACAAGATGTATATTGGTTATGATGGTTGATTGGGCATGTTTCCCATATACATGTATAATATAACTTCAACATGATTTGATTATGAAGAAACGATAATGTACGATATGATATAGTGTACTGTATGGCCTTTCATATGAAATAGGCATTGTGTTGAAATAAATACGAGATGTAAATTGGTTATAATGGTTGATTGGACATGTTTCCCATATACATGTATAATATAACTTCAGCATGATTTGATTATGAAGAAACGATAATGTACGCTTTGATATACTGTACTGTATGGCCTTTCATATGAAATGGGCATTGTTTTGATATAAATACAAGATGTAAATTGGTTATAATGGTTGATTGGGCATGTTTCCCATATACATATATAATATAACTTCAGCATGATTTGATTATGAAGAAACGATAATGTACGCTTTGATATACTGTACTGTATGGCCTTTCATTTGAAATGGGCATTGTATTGATATAAATACAAAATGTTAAATGGCT
>NW_023006756.1:0-555 GCF_900245975.1 Drosophila guanche | reverse complement strand
TTAAAATTGTAGATTTGGAAGGTATTCGCCCCTTTGCGGGGGCGGAATGGGGTGGGGCACATTTTTTAAATACACTTGTAACAGTTTGAGCATACAGAGGTCTGGATGCAAAATTTGGTAGCTCTAGCTTTTATAGTCTCTGAGATTCAGGTGCTCAACAAGACGGACGGACAGACGGACAGACAGACAGGGCTTAATCGACTCGGCTATTGATGGTGATCAAGAATATATACACTTTATGGGGTGGGAAACGATTCCTTCTGTTTGTTACATACATTAACTTTGTGCACAAATACAATATATACTCTATTTACTCTTCGAGTACCGTGTATAAAACAAATATAAGCTGCGTGAGTGGGAGGGGGGGTGGTTTAAAGTCGGCAGAGGCAGAGGGACGGCAGAGGTAGAGGCAGAGGCAGAGTGAAGCAGAGTGTGAATGAGAGAATGTGAAAAGAACAACAAAAGCTGCAGGACAGTGTGGGTTTAGCCACTGCTAATTAATTTATTCTTTCTGGCTATAATAATGATCCAATCGGATCCCAATTTGGTGATCTG
>NW_023006755.1:0-555 GCF_900245975.1 Drosophila guanche | reverse complement strand
ACTTAAGTTATGTGAAAAAACAAATCGCTACCTCTGAAAAAACCTTAAACAAAGAATTACTTTCTTAATAAATTCTTAAAAATAAAGTTCTGCCATAGAAAAAAAAAAGACTTTTCCCGAGTTTTTAAAGTAAAAATTTCGTACAAAATACCTCACAACAATCAACATTTTTGCATTTCAAAGCTTTGCCCAGACGGTAGGCCAAAACCACACAGAGTTTGGATCCATTTTATAGCAGTATCAATCAACTTTTCAGATAATCAAAGTTTTTTGCAACCAAAATTTAGATACTTAAGTTATGTGAAAAAACAAACCGCAACCTCTGAAGAAACCTTAAAATAAAAATTACATCCTTAATAAGTTCTTAAAAAACAAGTTCTGCCATAGAAAATAAACCCGACTTTTCCCGAGTTTTTAAAGTAAAAATTTCGTACTAAATACCTCACAAAAATAAACATTTTTGCATTTCAAAGCTTTGCCCAGACGGTAGGCCAAAACCACACAGAGTTTGGATCCATTTTATAGCAGAATCAATCAACTTTTCTGATAATCAAA
>NW_023006754.1:0-555 GCF_900245975.1 Drosophila guanche | reverse complement strand
AAGTTATGTAAAAAAACAAACCACAACCTCTGAAAAAACCTTAAACTAAAAATTACATCCTTAATAAGTTCCTAAAAAACAAGTTCTGCCATAGAAAATAAACCCGACTTTTCCCGAGTTTTTAAAGTAAAAATATCGAAAAAAAAAAATCTCACATCAATCAACATTTTTGCATTTCAAAGCATAACCCAGACGGTAGGCCAAAACCACACAGTTTGGATCCATTTTATAGAAGTATCAATCAACTTTTCAGATAATCAAAGTTTTTTTACAACCAAAATTAAGATACTTAAGTTATGTGAAAAAACAAACCACAACCTCTGAAAAAACCTTAAACTAAAAATTACAAAATTGCTAGTTCTTAAAAAACAAGTTCTGCCATAGAAAATAAAACCAACTTTTCCCGAGTTTTTAAAGTCCAAATTTCGTAATAAATACCCCACAAAAATCAACATTTTTGCATTTCAAAGCTTTACCCAGACGGTAGGCCAAAACCACACAGTTTGGATCCATTATATAGCAGTATCAATCAAATTTTCAGATAATCAAAGTTTT
>NW_023006753.1:0-555 GCF_900245975.1 Drosophila guanche | reverse complement strand
TTATCTGAAAAGTTGATTGATACTGCTATAAAATGGATCCAAATTCTGAGTGGTTTTGGCCTACCGTCTCGAAAAGCTTTGAAATGCAAAAATGTGGATTGTTGTGAGATTTTTTTTTTCGAAATTTGGACTTTAAAAAATCGGGAAAAGTTGGTTTTATTTTTTATGGCAGAACTTGTTTTTTAAGAACTAATAATTTTGTAATTTTTAGTTTAAGGTTTTTTCAGAGGTTGTGGTTTGTTTTTTCACATAACTTAAGTATCTTAATTTTGGTTGTAAAAACCCTTGATTATCTTAAAAGTTGATTGATACTGCCATTAAATGGATCCAAACTTTTTGTGGTTTTGGCCTACGGTCTCGGAAAAGCTTTGAAATGCAAAAATGTTGATTGTTGTGAGATTTTTTTTTTCTTCGAAATTTTGACTTTAAAAACTTGGGAAAAGTCGGTTTTATTTTCTATGGCAGAACTTGTTTTTTAAGAACTTGTAATTTTGTAATTTTTAGTTTAAGGTTTTTTCAGATGTTGCGGTTGGTTTTTCACATAACTTAAGTATC
>NW_023006752.1:0-555 GCF_900245975.1 Drosophila guanche | reverse complement strand
TATAGCAGTATCAATCAGCTTTTCAGATAACCAAAGTTTTTACAACAAAAATTAAGATACTTAAGTTATGTGAAAAAACAAAGCGCTACTTCTAAAAAACCTTAAACAAAAAAGTACAAACTTTGAAAATTCTTAAAAGAAAAGTTCTGCCATAGAAAATAAACCCGACTTTTCCCGAGTTTTTAAAGTAAAAATTTCGAAAAAAAAAATCTCACAACAATCAACATTTGTGCATTTCAAAGCTTTACCTAGACGGTAGGCCAAAACCACACAGAGTTTGAATCCATTTTATAGCAGTATCAATAAACTTTTCAGATAATCAAAATTTTTACAACCAAAATTAGGATACTAATTAGGCTACCTCTGAAAAAACCTTAAACAAAAAATTACTTTCTTAATAAATTCTTAAAAATAAAGTTCTGCCATAGAAAATAAACCCGACTCTTTCCTAGTTTTAAAAGTCAAAATGAAGTTAAAAATACCTCACAAAAATCAAAATTTTTGCATTTCAAAGCTTTGCCCAGACGGTAGGCCAAAACCACACAGAGTTTGGAT
>NW_023006751.1:0-555 GCF_900245975.1 Drosophila guanche | reverse complement strand
ACAGAATGGCGTTTTTAGTTTTCTTCTGTCTTTAAAATCAAAAAACTGTTACAATCGACTCGGCTATTGATGGTGATCAAGAATATATACACTTTATGGGGTCGTAAACGATTCCTTCTGTGTGTTACATACATTAACTTTGTGCACAAATACAATATACCCTACTTACTCTTCGAGTACCGGGTATAAAACAAATATAAGCTGCGGGAGGGTTGGGGGGTTTGGTTAAAAGTCGGCAGAGGCAGAGGCCGAGTGAAGCAGAGTGTGAATGAGAGAATGTGAAAAGAACAACAAAAGCTGCAGGACAGTGTGGGTTTAGGCACTGCTAATTAATTTCTTCTTTCTGGCTATAATATTGATCCAATCGGATCCCAATTTGGTGATCTGATAGATAAGGCCATTCCCTAGAGAATGGCGTTTTTAGTTTTCTTTTATCTTTAAAATTGTAGATTTGGGAGGTTTTCGCCCTTTTGCGGGGGCGGGGCACATTTTTTAAATACACTTGTAACAGTGTGAGCATACAGAAGTCTGGATGCAAAATTTGGTGGCTCTAGC
>NW_023006750.1:0-555 GCF_900245975.1 Drosophila guanche | reverse complement strand
AAAGTAACAAACTTTGAAAATTTTTAAAAGAAAAGTTCTTCCATAGAAAATAAACCCGACTTTTCCCGAATTTTTAAAGTCAAAATTTCGTACAAAATACCTCACAAAAATGAACATTTTTGCATTTTAAAGCTTTACCCAGACGGTAGGCCAAAACCACACAGAGTTTGGATCCATTTTATAGCAGAATCAATCAACTTTTCAGATAATCAAAGTTTTTTACAACCAAAATTAAGATACTTAAGTTATGTGAAAAACCAACCGCAACATCTGAAAAAACCTTAAACTAAAAATTACTTCCTTAATAAGTTCCTAAAAAACAAGTTCTGCCAAAGAAAATAAACCCAACTTTTCCCGAGTTTTTAAAGTAAAAATATCGGAAAAAAAAAAATCTCACATCAATTAACATTTTTGCATTTCAAAGGCTTATCCAGACGGTAGGCCAAAACCACTCAGTTTGGATCCATTTTATAGCAGTATCAATCAACTTTTCAGATAATCAAAGTTTTTTACAAACAAAATTAAGATACTTAAGTTATGTGAAAAAACGAACCA
>NW_023006749.1:0-555 GCF_900245975.1 Drosophila guanche | reverse complement strand
TGATCACCATCAATAGCCGAGTCGATTGAGCCCTGTCTGTCTGTCCGTCTGTCCGTCCGTCTGTCCGTCCGTCTGTCCGTCCGTCTTCTTGAGCACCTGAATCTCAGAGACTATAAAAGCTAGAGCCACCAAATTTTGCATCCAGACTTCTGTATGCTCACACTGTTACAAGTGTATTTAAAAAATGTGCTCCGCCCCCTTGCGCCCCCGCAAAAGGGCGAAAACCTCCCAAATCTACAATTTTAAAGATAGAAGAAAACTAAAAAGGCCATTCTGTAGGGAATGTCCATATCTATCAGATCACAAAATTGGGATCCGATTGGATCATTATAGCCAGAAAGAAGAAATTAATTGCCTCTGCCTCTGCCAACTTTTATCCATAAAGTGTATATATTCTTGATCACCATCAATAGCCGAGTCGATTGAGCCCTGTCTGTCTGTCCGTCCGTCTTGTTGAGCACCTGAATCTCAGAGACTATAAAAGCTAGAGCCACCAAATTTTGCATCCAGACTTCTGTATGCTCACACTGTTACAAGTGTATTTAAAAAATGTGC
>NW_023006748.1:0-555 GCF_900245975.1 Drosophila guanche | reverse complement strand
GAGTGAAGCAGAGTGTGAATGAGAGAATGTGAAAAGAACAACAAAAGCTGCAGGACAGTGTGGGTTTAGCCACTGCTAATTAATTTATTCTTTCTGGCTATAATAATGATCCAATCGGATCCCAATTTATTGATCTGATAGATATGACCATTCCCTACAGAATGGCGTTTTTAGTTTTCTTCCATCTTAAAAATTGTAGATTTGGGAGGTTTTCGCCCTTTTGCAGGGGCGGAATGGGGCGGGGCACATTTTTTAAATACACTTGTAACAGTGTGAGCATACAGAAGTCTATATGCAAAATTTGGTAGCTCTAGCTTTTATAGTCTCTGAGATTCAGGTGCTCAACAAGACGGACGGACAGACGGACGGACAGACGGACAGACAGACAGGGCTCAATCGACTCGGCTATTGATGGTGATCAAGAATATATACACTTTGTGGGGTCGGAAACGATTCCTTCTGTGTGTTACATACATTAACTTTGTGCACAAATACAATATACCCTATTTACTCTTCGACTACCGGGTATAAAACAAATATAAGCTGCGTGAGGGG
>NW_023006747.1:0-555 GCF_900245975.1 Drosophila guanche | reverse complement strand
ATTAAGGATGTAATTTTTAGTTTAAGGTTTTTTCAGAGGTTGCGGTTTGTTTTTTCACATAACTTAAGTATCTTAGATCTGGTTGTAAAAACTTTGATTATCTGAAAAGTTGATTGATACTGCTTTAAAACGGATCCAAACTCTGTGTGGTTTTGGCCTACCGTCTGTGTAAAGCTTTGAAATGTAAAAATGTTGATTTTTGTGAGGTATTTTTTACGAATTTTTGACTTTAAAAACTCGGGAAAAGTCGGGTTTATTTTCTATGGCAGAATTTGTTTTTTTAGGAACTTATTAAGGATGTAATTTTTAGTTTAAGGATTTTTCAGAGGTTGCGGTTTGTTTTTTCACATAACTTTAGTATCTAGGATCTGGTTGCAAAAAACTTTGATTATCTGAAAAGTTGATTGATTCTGCTATAAAATGGATCCAAACTCTGTGTGGTTTTGGCCTACCGTCTGGGTAAAGCTTTGAAATGCAAAAATGTTGATTTTTGTGAGGTATTTTTTACGAATTTTTGACTTTAAAAACTCGGGAAAAGTCGGGTTTATTTTCTAT
>NW_023006746.1:0-555 GCF_900245975.1 Drosophila guanche | reverse complement strand
AGTCAAAATTTTGTAAAAAATACCTCACAAAAATCAACATGTTTGCATTTCAAAGCTTTACCCAGACGGTAGGCCAAAACCACACAGAGTTTGGATCTATATTATAGCAGTATCAATCAACTTTTCAGATAATCAAAGTATTTTACAACCAAAATTAAGATACTTAAGTTATGTAAAAAAAACAAACCGCAACCTCTGAAAAAACCTGAAACTTCAAATTACTTTCTTAATAAGTTCTTAAAAAACAAGTTCTGCCATAGAAAAAAAACCCAAGTTTATAAAGTCAAAATTTCGTACAAAATACCTCACAAAAATTACCATTTTTGCATTTTAAAGCTTAACCCAGACGGTAGGCAAAAACCACACAGAGTTTGGATCCATTTTATAGCAGAATCAATCAACTTTTCAGATAATCAAAGTTTTTTACAACCAAAATTAAGATACTTAAGTTATGTGAAAAACCAACCGCAACATCTGAAAAAACCTTAAACTTAAAATTACTTCCTTAATAAGTTCCTAAAATACAAGTTCTGCCAAAGAAAATAAACCCAACTT
>NW_023006745.1:0-556 GCF_900245975.1 Drosophila guanche | reverse complement strand
TTTTTCAGAGGTTGCGGTTCGTTTTTTCACATAACTTAAGTATCTTAATTTTGGATGTAAAAAACTTTGATTATCTGAAAAGTTGATTGATACTGCTATTAAATGGATCCAAACTGTTTGTGGTTTTGGCCTACGGTCTCGGAAAAGCTTTGAAATGCAAAAATGTTGATTTTTTGTGAGATTTTTTTTTCTCGAAATTTTTACTTTAAAAACTCGGGAAAAGTTGGTTCTATTTTCTATGGCAGAACTTGTTTTTTAAGAACTAGCAATTTTGTAATTTTTAGTTTAAGGTTTTTTCAGAGGTTTCGGTTTTATTTTCACATAACTTAAGTATCTTAATTTTGGTTGTAAAAACCCTTGATTATCTGAAAAGTTGATTGATACTGCTATAAAATGGATCCAAACTGTGTGGTATTGGCCTACCGTCTGGGTAAAGCTTTGAAATGCAAAAATGTTGTTTGATGTGAGATTTTTTTTTCGATATTTTTACTTTAAAAACTCGGGAAAAGTCGGGTTTAATTTCTATGGCAGAACTTGTTTTTTAGGAACTTATTAA
>NW_023006744.1:0-556 GCF_900245975.1 Drosophila guanche | reverse complement strand
AGTAATTTTAAGTTTAAGGCTTTTTCAGAGGTTGCGGTTTGTTTTTTCACATAACTTAAGTATCTTAATTTTGGTTGTAAAAAACTTTGATTATCTGAAAAGTTGATTGATACTGCTATAAAATGGATCCAAACTGTGTGTGGTTTTGGCCTACCGTCTGGGTAAAGCTTTGAAATGCAAAAATGCTGATTTTTGTGAGGTATTTTGTACGAAATTTTGACTTTAAAATCTCGGGTTTATTTTCTATGGCAGAACTTGTTTTGTAAGAACTTATTAAGGATGTAATTTTAAGTTTAAGGCTTTTTCAGAGGTTGCGGTTTGTTTTTTCACATAACTTAAGTATCTTAATTTTGGTTGTAAAAAACTTTGATTATCTGAAAAGTTGATTGATACTGCTATAAAATGGATCCAAACTGTGTGTGGTTTTGGCCTACCGTCTGGGTAAAGCTTTGAAATGCAACAATTTTGATTGTTGTGAGATTTTTTGTTTTCGAAATTTTGACTTTAAAAACTCGGGAAAAGTCGGGTTTATTTTCTATGGCAGAACTTGTTTTTT
>NW_023006743.1:0-556 GCF_900245975.1 Drosophila guanche | reverse complement strand
CTCGGAAAAGCTTTGAAATGCAAAAATGTTGATTGTTGTGAGATTTTTTTTTCGAAATTTTGACTTTAAAAACTCGGGAAAAGTCGGTTTTATTTTCTATGGCAGAACTTGTTTTTTAAGAACTAGTAATTTTGTAATTTTTAGTTTAAGGTTTTTTCAGAGGTTGTGGTTTGTTTTTTCACATAACTTAAGTATCTTCATTTTGGTTGTAAAAACCCTTGATTATCTGAAAAGTTTATGGATACTGCTATTAAATGGATCCAAACTTTTTGTGGTTTTGGCCTACCGTCTCGGAAAAGCTTTGAAATGCAAAAATTTTGATTTTTGTGAAATTTTTTTTTCTCGAAATTTTGACTGTAAAAACTCGGGAAAAGTCGGTTTTATTTTCTATGGCAGAACTTGTTTTTTAAGAACTTGTAATTTTGTAATTTTTAGTTTAAGGGTTTTTCAGATGTTGCGGTTGGTTTTTCACATAACTTAAGTATCTTAATTTTGGTTGTAAAAAACTTTGATTATCTGAAAAGTTGATTGATTCTGCTATAAAATGGATCCAAAC
>NW_023006742.1:0-556 GCF_900245975.1 Drosophila guanche | reverse complement strand
TTTTAAAGTCAAAATTTGGAAAAAAAAAAAATCTCACAACAATTAACAATTTTGCATAACAAAGCTTTACCCAGACGGTAGGCCAAAACCACACAGAGTTTGGATCCATTTTATAGCAGTATCAATCAACTTTTCAGATAATCAACGTTTTTTTACAACCACAATTAAGATACTTAAGTTATGTGAAAAATCAAACAGCATCCTCTAAAAAGACCTTAAACTAAAAATTACATCATTAATAAGTTCCTAAAAAACAAAGTTCTGCCATAGAAAATAAACCCGACTTTTCCCGAGTTTTTAAAGTCAAAATTTGGAAAAAAAATCTCACAACAATTAACAATTTTGCATTACAAAGCTTTACCCAGACGGTAGGCCAAAACCACACAGAGTTTGGATCCATTTTATAGCAGTATCAATCAACTTTTCAGATAATCAACGTTTTTTTACAACCACAATTAAGATACTTAAGTTATGTGAAAAAACAAACAGCAACCTCTAAAAAGACCTTAAACTAAAAATTACATCCTTAATAAGATCCTAAAAAACAAGTTCTGCG
>NW_023006741.1:0-556 GCF_900245975.1 Drosophila guanche | reverse complement strand
AATTAAAGTTTTTTGCAACCAGATGTAAGATACTTAAGTTATGTGAAAAAAACCGCAACCTCTGAAAAAACATTAAACAAAAAGAGTACAAACTTTGAAAATTCTGAAAAGAAAAGTTCTGCCATAGAAAATAAACCCTAATGTTCCCGAGTTTTTAAAGTTAATATTTCGACAATAAAAATCTCACAACAACCAACATTTTTGCATTTCAAAGCTTTACCCAGACGGTAGGAAAAAACCACACACAGTTTGGATCAATTTTTTAGGAGTATCAATCAACTTTTCAGATAATCAAAGTTTTTTGCAACCAGATCTAAGATACTTAAGTTATATGAAAAAACAAACCGAAACATCTGAAAAAAACCTTAAACAAAAAAAGTACAAACCTTGAAAGCTCTTAAAAAAAGTTCTGCAAAAGAAAATAAACCCTAATGTTCTCGAGTTATTAAAGTCAATATTTCGACAATAAAAATCTCAGAACAACCAACATTTTTGCATTTCAAAGTTTTACCCAGGCGGTAGGCCAAAACCACACACAGTTTGGATCAATTTTTTA
>NW_023006740.1:0-556 GCF_900245975.1 Drosophila guanche | reverse complement strand
ACCGTCTGGGTAAAGCTTTGAAATGCAAAAATGTTGATTGATGTTCGATTTTTTTTTTTCGAAATTTTGATTTTGAGGTTGAGGTTTGTTTTTTTCACATAACCTAGTTATCTTAGATCTGGTTGTATGGAACTTTGTTTATCTGAAAAGTTTATTCATACTGCTATCAAGTGGATCCAAACTCTGTGTGGTTTTGTTTCCAAACACTTTGTGTTTTTGCTTTACCGTCTGGGAAATATACAGATTTGAAATGCAAAAATGTTGATTTTTATGAGGTATTTATTACGAAAATTGGACTTTAAAAACTCGGGAAGAGTTGGGTTTATTTTCTATGGCAGAACTTGATTTTTAAGAACCAGTAATTTTGTAATTTTTGGTTTAAGGTTTGTTCAGTGTTGTGTTTTTTCACATAACTTAAGTATCTTAATTTTGGTTGTAAAAAACGTTGATTATCTGAAAAGTTTATTGATACTGCTATTAAATGGATCCAAACTGTTTGTGGTTTTGGCCCACCGTCTCGGAAAAGATTTGAAATGCAAAAATGTTGATTGATGTG
>NW_023006739.1:0-556 GCF_900245975.1 Drosophila guanche | reverse complement strand
ATCCAAACTCTGTGTGGTTTTGGCCTACCGTCTGGGTAAAGCTTTGAAATGCAAAAATGTGGATTGTTGTGAGATTTTTTTTTTCGAAATTTTGACTTTAAAAACTCGGAAAAAGTCGGTTTTATTTTCTATGGCAGAACTTGTTTTTTAAGAACTTATTAAGGAAGTAATTTTCAGTTTAAGGTTTTTTTCAGAGGTTGCGGTTTGTTTTCTCAAATAACTTAAGTATCTTAATTTTGGTTGTAAAAAACTTTGATTATCTGAATAGTTGATTGATACTGCTATAAAATGGATCCAAACTCTGTGTGGTTTTGGCCTACCGTCTGGGTAAAGCTTTGAAATGCAAAAATATTGATTGTTGTGAGATTTTTTGTTTTCGAAATTTTTACTTTAAAAACTCGGGAAAAGTCGGGTTTATTTTCTATGGCAGAACTTGTTTTTTAAGAACTAGCAATTTTGTAGTTTTCAGTTTAAGGTTTTCTCAGAGGTTGCGGTTTGTTTTTTCACATATCTTAAGTATCTTAATTTTGGTTGTAAAAAACTTTGATTATCTGAA
>NW_023006738.1:0-556 GCF_900245975.1 Drosophila guanche | reverse complement strand
TTTGTGGTTTTGGCCTACGGTCTCGGAAAAGCTTTGAAATGCAAAAAAGTTGATTGTTGTGAGATTTTTTTTCTTTCGAAATTTTGACTTTTAAAAACTTGGGAAAAGTTGGTTTTATTTTCTATGGCAGAACTTGTTTTTTAAGAACTAGCAATTTTGTAATTTTTAGTTTAAGGTTTTTTCAGAGGTTGCGGTTCGTTTTTTCACATAACTTAAGTATCTTAATTTTGGATGTAAAAAACTTTGATTATCTGAAAAGTTGATTGATACTGCTATTAAATGGATCCAAACTTTTTGTGGTTTTGGCCTACCGTCTCGGAAAAGCTTTGAAATGCAAAAATGTTGATTTTTGTGAGATTTTTTTTCTCGAAATTTTGACTTTAAAAACTTGGGAAAAGTCGGTTTTATTTTCTACGGCAGAACTTGTTTTTTAAGAACTAGCAATTTTGTAATTTTTAGTTTAAGGTTTTTTCAGAGGTTGCGGTTTGTTTCTTCACATAACTTAAGTATCTTAATTTTGGTTGTAAAAAATTTTGATTATTTGAAAAGTTGATTG
>NW_023006737.1:0-556 GCF_900245975.1 Drosophila guanche | reverse complement strand
TTTATTTTCTATGGCAGAACTTGTTTTTTAAGAACTTATTAAGGAAGTAGTTTTAAGTTTAAGGTTTTCTCAGAGGTTGCGGTTTGTTTTTTCACATAACTTAAGTATCTAAGATCTGGTTGCAAAAAACTTTGATTTTCTGAAAAGTTGATTGATTCTGCTATAAAATGGATCCAAACTCTTTGTGGTTTTGGCCTACCGTCTGGGTAAAGCTTTCATATGCAAAAATTTTGATTGTTGTGAGATTTTTTGTTTTCGAAATTTTGACTTTAAAAACTCGGGAGAAGTCGGTTTTTTATTTTCTATGGCAGAACTTGTTTTTTAAGAACTTATTAAGGAAGTAATTTTAAGTTTAAGGTTTTTTCAGAGGTTGCGGTTTGTTTTTTTCACATAACTTAAGTATCTAAGATCTGGTTGCAAAAAAATGTGATTATCTGAAAAGTTGATTGATTCTGCTATGAAATGGATCCAAACTCTGTGTGGTTTTGGCCTTCCGTCTGGGTAAAGCTTTGAAATGCAAAAATGTTGATTGATGTGAGATTTTTTTTTTCGATAT
>NW_023006736.1:0-556 GCF_900245975.1 Drosophila guanche | reverse complement strand
ACCTCTGAAAAAACCTTAAACTAAAAATTACATCCTTAATAAGCTCCTAAAAAACAAGTTCTGCCATAGAAAATAAACCCGACTTTTCCCGAGTTTTTAAAGTAAGAATATCGAAAACAAAAAATCTCACAACAATCAACATTTTTGCATTTCAAATCCTTACCCAGGCGGTAGGCCAAATCCACAAACAGTTTGGATTCATTTTATAGCAGTATCAATCAACTTTTCAGATAATCAAAGTTTTTTAAAACCAAAATTAAGATACTTAAGTTATGTGAAAAAACAAACCGCAATCTATGAAAAATCAAAGTAATCAAAGTTCTTTACAACCAGGTCTAAGATGGTTAAGTTATGTGAAAAAAACAAACCGCTACTTCTAAAAAACCTTAAACAAAAAAGTAAAAAACCTTGACAATTTTTAAAAGAAAAGTTCTTCCATAGAAAATAAACCCGACTTTTCCCGAATTTTTAAAGTCAAAATTTCGTAAAAAATACCTCACAAAAATCAACATGTTTGCATTTCAAAGCTTTACCCAGACGGTAGGCCAAAACCACA
>NW_023006735.1:0-556 GCF_900245975.1 Drosophila guanche | reverse complement strand
TAAAAATTACAAAATTGCTAGTTCTTAAAAAACAAGTTCTGGCATAGAAAATAAAACCGACTTCTCCCGAGTTTTTAAAGTAAAAATTTCGAAAAAAAATCTCACAACAATCCACATTTTTGCATTTCAAAGCTTTTCCGAGACGGTAGGCCAAAATCACACAGAGTTTGGATCCATTTTATAGCAGTATCAATCAATTTTGCAGATAATCAAAGTTTTTTTGAAACCAGATCTAAGATACTTAAGTTATGTGAAAAAACAAACCGCAACCTCTGCAAAAACCTTAAACTAAAAATTACAACCTTAATAAGTTCTTAAAAAACAAGTTCTGCCATAGAAAATAAACCCGACTTTTCCCGAGTTTTTAAAGTCAAAATTTCGAAAAAAAAATCTCACAACAATCAACATTTTTGCATTTTAAAGCTTAACCCAGACGGTAGGCCAAAACCACACGGAGTTTGGATCCATTTTATAGCAGTAGCAATCAACTTTTTAGATAATCAAAGTTTTTTACAACCAAAATTAAGATACTTAAGTTATGTGAAAAAACAAACCG
>NW_023006734.1:0-556 GCF_900245975.1 Drosophila guanche | reverse complement strand
TTAAGGTTTTTTCAGAGGTTGCGGTTTGTTTCTTCACATAACTTAAGTATCTTAATTTTGGTTGTAAAAAATTTTGATTATTTGAAAAGTTGATTGATACTGCTATTAAAAGGATCCAAACTTTTTGTGGTTTTGACCTACCGTCTCGGAAAAGCTTTGAAATGCAAAAATGTGGATTTTTGTGAGATTTTTTTTTCTCGAAATTTTGACTTTAAAAACTTGGGAAAATTTGTTTTTATTTTCTATGGCAGAACTTGTTTTTTAAGAACTAGCAATTTTGTAATTTTTAGTTTAAGGTTTTTTCAGAGGTTGTGGTTCATTTTTTCACATAACTTAAGTATCTTAATTTTGGATGTAAAAAACTTTGATTATCTGAAAAGTTGATTGATACTGCTATTAAATGGATCCAAACTGTTTGTGGTTTTGGCCTACGGTCTCGGAAAAGCTTTGAAATGCAAAAATGTTGATTGTTGTGAGATTTTTTTTTTCGAAATTTTGACTTTAAAAACTCGGGAAAAGTTGGTTATATTTTCTATGGCAGAACTTGTTTTTTAAG
>NW_023006733.1:0-556 GCF_900245975.1 Drosophila guanche | reverse complement strand
CCAACTTTTCCCGAGTTCTTAAAGTCAAAATTTCGAGAAAAAAATCTCACAACAATCCACATTTTTGCATTTCAAAGCTTTTCCGAGACGGTAGGCCAAAACCACACAGAGTTTGGATCCATTCTATAGCAGTATCAATCAACTTTTCAGATAATCAAAGTTTTTTACAACCAAAATTAAGATACTTAAGGTATGTGAAAAAAACACAACACTGAACAAACCTTAAACTAAAAATTACAAAATTACTAGTTCATAAAAAACATGTTCTGCCATAGAAAATAAAACCAACTTTTCCCGAGTTTTTAAAGTCAAAATTTCGAAAAAAAAATTTCACAACAATCAACAATTTTGCATTACAAAGCTTTACCCAGACGGTAGGCCAAAACCACACAGAGTTTGGATCCATTTTATAGCAGAATCAATCAACTTTTCAGAAAATCAAAGTTTTTTACAACCAAAATTAAGATACTTAAGTTATGTGAAAAACCAACCGCAACATCTGAAAAAACCTTAAACTAAAAATTACTTCCTTAATAAGTTCCTAAAAAACAAGTTC
>NW_023006732.1:0-556 GCF_900245975.1 Drosophila guanche | reverse complement strand
TACAAGATGTATATTGGTTATGATGGTTGATTGGGCATGTTTCCCATATACATGTATAATATAACTTCAGCATGATTTGATTATGAAGAAACGATAAGGTACGATATGATATACTGTACTGTATGGCCTTTCATATGAAATGGGCATTGTATTGATATAAATACAAAATGTATAATGGCTTTGATGGTTGATTGGGCATGTTTCCCATATACATGTATAATATAACTTCAGCATGATTTGATTATGAAGAAACGATAATGTACGATATGATATAGTGTACTGTATGGCCTTTCATATGAAATAGGCATTGTGTTGATATAAATACAAGATGTAAATTGGTTATAATGGTTGATTGGGCATGTTTCCCATATACATGTACAATATAACTTCAGCATGATTTGATTATGAAGAAACGATAAGGTACGATATGATATACTGTACTGTATGGCCTTTCATATGAAATGGGCATTGTATTGATATAAATACAAAATGTATAATGGCTTTGATGGTTGATTGGGCATGTTTCCCATATACATGTATAAAATAACTTCAGCAT
>NW_023006731.1:0-556 GCF_900245975.1 Drosophila guanche | reverse complement strand
ACCTTAAACTAAAAATTACGAAATTGCTAGTTCTTAAAAAAAGAGATCTGCCATAGAAAATAAAAGCGACTTTTCCCGAGCTTTTAAAGTAAAAATTTCGAAAACAAAAAATCTCACAACCATCAACAATTTTGCATTACAAAGCTTTACCCAGACGGTAGGCCAAAACCACACAGAGTTTGGATCCATTTTATAGCAGAATCAATCAACTTTTCAGATGATCAAAGTTTTTTGCAACCAAAATTAAGATACTTAAGTTATGTGAAAAAACAAACCGCAACCTCTGAAGAAACCTTAAAATAAAAATTACATCCTTAATAAGTTCTTAAAAAACAAGTTCTGCCATAGAAAATAAAGCCGACTTTTCCCGAGTTTTTACAGTAAAAATTTAGTACAAAATACCTCACAAAAATAAACATTTTTGCATTTCAAAGCTTTGCCCAGACGGTAGGCCAAAACCACACAGATTTTGGATCCGTTTTATAGCAGTATCAATCAGCTTTTCAGATAACCAAAGTTTTTACAACAAAAATTAAGATACTTAAGTTATGTGAAA
>NW_023006730.1:0-556 GCF_900245975.1 Drosophila guanche | reverse complement strand
AGCTTTTCCGAGACGGTAGGCCAAAACCACACAGAGTTTGGATCCACTTTATAGCAGTATCAATCAACTTTTCAGATAATCAACATTTTTTACAACCAAAATTAAGATACTTAAGTTATGTGAAAAAACGAACCGCAACCTCTGAAAAAACCTTAAACTAAAAATTACAAAATTGCTAGTTCTTAAAAAACAAGTTCTGTCATAGAAAATAAAACCAACTTTTCCCGAGTTTTTAAAATCAAAATTTCGAAAAAAAAAATCTCACAACAATCCACATTTTTGCATTTCAAAGCTTTTCGAGACGGTAGGCCAAAACCACTCAGAGTTTGGATCCATTTTATGGCAGTATCAATCAACTTTTACAACCACAGTTAAGATACTTAAGTTATGTGAAAAAACAAACCGAAACCTCTGAAAAAACCTTAAACTAAAAATTACAAAATTGCTAGTTCTTAAAAAACAAGTTCTGCCATAGAAAATAAAACCGACTTTTCCCGAGTTTTTAAAGTCAAAATTTCGAAAAAAAAATCTCACAACAATCAAAATTTTTTCATTT
>NW_023006729.1:0-556 GCF_900245975.1 Drosophila guanche | reverse complement strand
GGATCCACTTTATAGCAGTATCAATCAACGTTTCAGATAATCAAAGTTTTTTACAACCAGATCTAAGACACTTAAGTTATGTGAAAAATCAAATCGCAACCTCTGAAAAAACCTTTAACTAAAAATTACATCCTTAATAAGTTCTTAAAAAACAAGTTCTGCCATAGAAAATAAAGCCGAGTTTTCCTTTCCTTTTCCCAAGTTTTTAAAGTCAACAATTCGAAAAAAAACATCTCACAACAATCAACATTTTTGCATTTCAAAGCTTTACCCGGACGGTAGGCCAAAACCACACAGAGTTTGGATCCATTTTATAGCAGTATCAATCAACTTTTCAGATAATCAAAGTCTTTTGTCAACAGATCTAAGATACTTAAGCTATGTGAAAAAACAAATCGCTACCTCTGAAAAAACTTTAAACAAAAAATTACTTTTTTAATAAATTCTCAAAAAAAAAGTTCTTCCATAGAAAATAAACCCGACTCTTCCCGAGTTTTTATAGTCAAAACTTCATTAAAAATACCTCACAAAAATAGACAGTTTTGCATTTTAAAGC
>NW_023006728.1:0-556 GCF_900245975.1 Drosophila guanche | reverse complement strand
TGAGATTTTTATTGTCGAAATATTGACTTTAAAAACTCGGGAACATTAGGGTTCTTTTCAGAACTTTTTTTTAGGAACTTATTAAAGATGTCATTTTTAATTTAAGGTTTTTTCAGAGGTTTCGGTCTGTTTTTTTCACATAACTTAAGTATCTTAGATCTGGTTTGCAAAAAACTTTGATTATCTGAAAAGTTGATTGATACTGCTAAAAAATTGATCCAAACTGTGTGTGGATTTCGTCACCGTCTGGGTAAAGCTTTGAAATGCAAAAATGTTGGTTGTTGTGAGATTTTTATTGTCGAAATATTGACGTTAAAAACTCGGGAACAGTCGGGTTTATTTTCTATGGCAGAACTTTTTTTTAGGAACCTATTAAAGATGTAATTTTTAGTTTAAGGTTTTTTCAGAGGATGCGGTTTGTTTTTTCACATAACTTAAGTATCTTAGATCTGGTTGCAAAAAACTTTGATTATCTAAAAGTTGATTGATACTGCTAAAAAATGGATCCAAACTGTGTGTGGATTTCGCCTACCGTCTGGGTAAAGCTTTGAAATGC
>NW_023006727.1:0-556 GCF_900245975.1 Drosophila guanche | reverse complement strand
GTAAATAGGGTATATTGTATTTGTGCACAAAGTTAATGTATGTAACACACAGAAGGAATCGTTTCCGACCCCATAAAGTGTATATATTCTTGATCACCATCAATAGCCGAGTCGATTGAGCCCTGTCTGTCTGTCCGTCTGTCCGTCCGTCTGTCCGTCCCTCTTGTTGAGCACCTGAATCTCAGAGACAATAAAAGCTAGAACCACCAAATTTTGCATCCAGACTTCTGTATGCTCACACTGTTACAAGTGTATTTAAAACATGTGCCCCGCCCCATCCGCCACCGCAAAAGGGAGAAAACCTCCCAAATCTACAATTTTAAAGATAGAAGAAAACTAAAAACGCCATTCTGTAGGGAATGGTCATATCTATCAGATCAATAAATTGGGATCCGATTGGATCATTATTATAGCCAGAAAGAATAAATTAATTAGCAGTGGCTAAACCCACACTGTCCTGCATCTTTTGTTGTTCTTTTCACATTCTCTCATTCACACTCTGCTTCACTCGGCCTCTGCCTCTGCCGTCCCTCTGCCTCTGCTGACTTTTAACCAC
>NW_023006726.1:0-556 GCF_900245975.1 Drosophila guanche | reverse complement strand
GGTTTAAAGTCGGCAGAGGCAGACGCCGAGTGAAGCAGAGTGTGAATGAGAGAATGCGAAAAGAACAACAAAAGCTGCAGGACAGTGTGGGTTTAGCCACTGCTAATTAATTTCTTCTTTCTGGCTATAATAATGATCCAATCGGATCACAATTTGGTGATCTGATAGATATGGCCATTCCCTACAGAATGGCGTTTTTTTTTTTTCTTTTATCTTTAAAATTGTAGATTTGGGAGGTTTTCGCCCTTTTGCGGGGGCGGAATGGGGCGGGGCACATTTTTTAAATACACTTGTAACAGTGTGAGCATACAGAAGTCTGGATGCATAATTTGGTGGCTCTAGCTTTTATAGTCTCTGAGATTCAGGTGCTCAACAAGACGGACGGACAGACGGACAGACAGACAGGGCTCAATCGACTCGGCTATTGATGGTGACCAAGAATATATACACTTTATGGGGTCGGAAACGATTCCTTCTGTGTGTTACATACATTAACTTTGTGCACAAATACAATATACCCTATTTACTCTTCGAGTACCGGGTATAAAACAAATAT
>NW_023006725.1:0-556 GCF_900245975.1 Drosophila guanche | reverse complement strand
GGTTTGTTTTTTCATATAACTTAAGTTTCTTAATTTTGGTTGTAAAAAACTTTGATTATCTGAAAAGTTGATTGATATTGCTATAAAATGGATCCAAACTCTGTGTGGTTTTGGCCTACCGTCTGGGTAAAGCTTTGAAATGCAAAAATGTTGATTGTTGTGAGATTTTTTGTTTTCGAAATTTTTTCTTTAAAACTCGGAAAAAGTCGGGTTTATTTTCTATGCCAGAACTTGTTTTTTAAGAACTATCAATTTTGTAATTTTTATTTTAAGGGGTTTTCAGAGGTTGCGGTTTTTTCACATAACTTAAGTATCTTAGATCTGATTGCAAAAAACTTTGATTATCTGAAAAGTTATTTGATTCTACTATAAAATGGATTCAAACTCTGTGTGGTTTTGGCCTACCGTCTCGGTTAAGCTTTGAATTGCAAATATGTTGATTTTTGTGAGGTATTTTTTACGAATTTTTGACTTTAAAAACTCGGGAAAAGTCGGTTTTGTTTTCTATGGCAGAACTTGTTTTTTAAGAACTATCAATTTTGTAATTTTTAGTTTA
>NW_023006724.1:0-556 GCF_900245975.1 Drosophila guanche | reverse complement strand
GTGGTTAAAAGTCGGCAGAGGCAGAGGGACGGCAGAGGCAGAGGCCGAGTGAAGCAGAGTGTGAATGAGAGAATGTGAAAAGAACAACAAAAGCTGCAGGACAGTGTGGGTTTAGCCACTGCTAATTAATTTATTCTTTCTGGCTATAATAATGATCCAATCGGAACCCATTTTATTGATCTGATAAATATGGCCATTCCCTACAGAATGGCGGTTTTAGTTTTCTTTTATCTTTAAAATTGTAGATTTGGGAGGTTTTCGACCTTTTGCGGGGGCGGAAGGGGGCGGGGCACATTTTTTAAATACACTTGTAACAGTGAGAGCATACAGAAGTCTGCATGCAGAATTTGGTGGCTGTAGCTTTTATAGTCTCTGAGATTCAGGTGCTCAACAAGACGGACGGACAGACGGACGGACAGACGGACAGACAGACAGGGCTCAATCGACTCGGCTATTGATGGTGATCAAGAATATATACACTTTATGGGGTCGGAAACGTTTCCTTCTGTGTGTTACATACATTAACTTTGTGCACAAATACAATATACCCTATTTA
>NW_023006723.1:0-556 GCF_900245975.1 Drosophila guanche | reverse complement strand
GAATGTGAAAAGAACAACAAAAGCTGCAGGACAGTGTGGGTTTAGCCACTGCTAATTAATTTCTTCTTTCTGGCTATAATAATGATCCAATCGGATCCCAATTTGGTGATCTGATAGATATGGCCATTCCCTACAGAATGGCGTTTTTAGTTTTCTTTTATCTTTACAATTGTAGATTTGGGAGGTTTTCGCCCTTTTGCGGGGGCGGAAGGGGGCGGTGCACATCTTTTAAATACACTTGTAACATTGTGAGCATACAGAAGTCTGGATGCAAAATTTGGTAGCTCTAGCTTTTATAGTTTCTGAGATTCAGGTGCTCAACAAGACGGACGGACAGACGGAGGGACAGACGGATGGACAGACGGACGGACAGACAGGGCTCAATCGACTCGGCTATTGATGGTGATCAAGAATATATACACTTTATGGGGTAGGAAACGACTCCTTCTGTGTGTTACATACATTAACTTTGTGCACAAATACAATATACCCTATTTACTCTTCGAGTACCGGGTATAAAACAAATATAAGCTGTGCGAGGGGGGGGGGGGGGGGG
>NW_023006722.1:0-556 GCF_900245975.1 Drosophila guanche | reverse complement strand
TTGTTTTCGAAATTTTGACTTTAAAAACTTGGGAAAAGTTGGTTTTATTTTCTATGGCAGAACTTGTTTTTTAAGAACTAGCAATTTTGTAATTTTTAGTTTAAAGTTTTTTCAGAGGTTGCGTTTCGTTTTTTCACATAACTTAAGTATCTTAATTTTGGATGTAAAAAACTTTGATTATCTGAAAAGTTGATTGATACTGCTATTAAATGGATCCAAACTGTTTGTGGTTTTGGCCTACGGTCTCGGAAAAGCTTTGAAATGCAAAAATGTTGATTGTTGTGAGATTTTTTTTTTTTCGAAATTTTGATTTTAGAAACTTGGGAAAAGTTGGTTTTATTTTCTATGGCAGAACTTGTTTTTTAAGAACTAGCAATTTTGTAATTTTTAGTTTAAAGTTTTTTCAGAGGTTGCGGTTCGTTTTTTCACATAACTTAAGTATCTTAATTTTGGTTGTAAAAAACTTTGAAATTCTGAAAAGTTGATTGATACTGCTATTAAATGGATCCAAACTTTTTGTGGTTTTGGCCTACCGTCTCGGAAAAGCTTTGAAATG
>NW_023006721.1:0-556 GCF_900245975.1 Drosophila guanche | reverse complement strand
AGTTTTTAAAGTAAAAATATCGAAAAAAAAAATCTCACAACAATCCACATTTTTGCATTTCAAAGCTTTTCGAGACGGTAGGCCAAAATCACTCAGAGTTTGGATCCATTTTATAGCAGTATCAATCAACTTTTCAGATAATCAAAGTTTTTTACAACCACAGTTAAGATGCTTAAGTTATGTGAAAAAACAAACCGCAACCTCTGAAAAAACCTTAAACTAAAAATTACAAAATTGCTAGTTCTTAAAAAACAAGTTCTGCCATAGAAAATAGAACCAACTTTCCCGAGTTTTTAAAGTCAAAATTTCGAAAAAAAAATCTCACAACAATCCACATTTTTGCATTTCAAAGCTTTTCGAGACCGTAGGCCAAAACCACAAACAGTTTGGATCCATTTAATAGCAGTATCAATCAACTTTTCAGATAATCAAAGTTTCTTACATCCAAAATTAAGATAGTTAAGTTATGTGAAAAAACGAACCGCAACCTCTGATAAAACCTTAAACTAAAAATTACAAAATTGCTAGTTCTTAAAAAACAAGTTCTGCCATAGAA
>NW_023006720.1:0-556 GCF_900245975.1 Drosophila guanche | reverse complement strand
GAAAAGCTTTGAAATGCAAAAATGTTGATTGATGTGAAATTTTGTTTTCGATATTTTTACTTTAAAAACTCGGGAAAAGTCGGGTTTATTTTCTATGGCAGAACTTGTTTTTTAGGAACTTATTAAGGATGTAATTTTTAGTTTAAGGTTTTTTCAGAGGTTGCGGTTTGTTTTTTCACATAACTTAAGAATCTTAATTTTGGTTGTAAAAAACTTTGATTATCTGAAAAGTTGATTGATACTGCTATAAAATGGATCCAAACTGTGTGGTATTGGCCTACCGTCTGGGTAAAGCTTTGAAATGCAAAAATGTTGATTGATGTGAGATTTTTTTTTCAATATTTTTACTTTAAAAATTCGGGAAAAGTCGGGTTTATTTTCTATGGTAGAACTTGTTTTTTAGGAACTTATTAAAGATGTAATTTTTAGTTTAAGGTTTTTTCAGAGGTTGCGGTTTGTTTTTTCACATAACTTAAGAATCTGAATTTTGGTTGTAAATAATTTTGATTATCTGAAAAGTTGATTGATACTGCTATAAAGTGGATCCAAACTCTGT
>NW_023006719.1:0-556 GCF_900245975.1 Drosophila guanche | reverse complement strand
CTGAAAAAACATTAAACAAAAAATTACAAAATTGTTAGTTCTTAAAAAACAATTTCTGCCATAAAAAATAAACCCGACTTTTCCTGAGTTTTTAAAGTCAAAATTTCGAAAAAAAAAAATCTCACAACAATCAACATTTTTGCATTTCAAAGCTTTACCCAGACGGTAGGTCAAAACCACAAACAGTTTGGATCCATTTATAGCAGTATCAATCAACTTTTCAGATAATAAAGATTTTTTACAACGAAAATTAAGATACTTAAGTTATGTGAAAAAACAAACCGCAACCTCTGAAAAAACCTTAAACTTAAAATTACTTCCTTAATAAGTTTTTAAAAAAAACAAGTTCTGGCATAGAAAATAAACCCGACTTTTCCCGAGTTTTTAAAGTCAAAATTTCGAAAACAAAAAATCTCACAACAATCAAAATTTTTGCATTTCAAAGCTTTACCCAGACGGTAGGCCAAAACCACACAGATTTTGGAGCCATTTTATAGCAGTATCAATCAACTTTTCTGATAATCAAAGTTTTTTGCAACCAGATCTTAGATACTTA
>NW_023006718.1:0-556 GCF_900245975.1 Drosophila guanche | reverse complement strand
AACCTTAAGCTTAAAATAACTTCCTTAATAAGTTCTTAAAAAATAAGTTCTGCCATAGAAAATAAACCCAAGTTTTTAAAGTCAAAATTTCGTACAAAATACCTCACAAAAATCAACATTTTTTCATTTTGAAGCTTTACACAGACGGTAGGCCAAAACCACAAAGAGTTTGGATCCATTTTATAGCAGAATCAATCAATTTTTCAGATAATCAAATTTTTTTGCAACCAGAGTTCTTAAAAAAAGTTCTGCCATAGAAAATAAACCTGGCTTTTCCCGAGTTTTTAAAATCAAAAATTCGAAAAAAAAAACTCACAACAATCCACTTTTTTGCATTTCTAAGCTTTTCCGAGACGTTAGGCCAAAACCACACAGAGTTTGGAACCAGAGTTTGGAACCACTTCAATCAACTTTTCAGATAATCAAAATTTTTTACAACCAAAATTAAGATACTTAAGTTATGTGAAAAAACGAACCGCAACCTCTGAAAAAACCTTAAACGAAAAATTACAAAATTGCTAGTTCTTAAAAAACAAGTTCTGCCATAGAAAATAAA
>NW_023006717.1:0-556 GCF_900245975.1 Drosophila guanche | reverse complement strand
AGTATCTTAATTTTGGTTGTAAAAAACTTTGATTATCTGAAAAGTTGATTGATTCTGCTATAAAATGGATCCAAACTCTGTGTGGTTTTGGCCTACCGTCTGGGTTAAGCTTTAAAATGCAAAAATGGTCATTTTTGTGAGGTATTTTGTACGAAATTTTGATTTTAAAAACTCGGGTTTTTTTTTTCTATGGCAGAACTTGTTTTTTAAGAACTTATTAAGAAAGTAATTTTAAGTTTAAGGTTTTTTCAGAGGTTGCGGTTTGTTTTTTTACATAACTTACCTTAATCTTACTTAACTTAATTTTGGTTGTAAAAAACTTTGATTATCTGAAAAGTTGATTGATACTGCTATTAGATGGATCCAAACTCTGTGTGGGTTTGGCCTACCGTCTCGGAAAAGCTTTGAAATGCAAAAATGTTGATTGTTGTGAGATTTTTTTTTCTTCGAAATTTTGACTTTAAAAACTCGGGAAAAGTCGGTTTTATTTTGTATGGCAGAACTTGTTTTTTAAGAACTTGTAATTTTGTAATTTTTAGTTTAAGGTTTTTTCAGA
>NW_023006715.1:0-556 GCF_900245975.1 Drosophila guanche | reverse complement strand
ATAGAAAATAAAGCCGACTTTTTCCGAGTTTTTAAAGTCAAAATTTCGAAAAAAAAAATCTCACAACAATCCACATTTTTGCATTTCAAAGCTTTACCCAGACGGTAGGCCAAAACCACACAGAGTTTGGATCCATTTTATAGCAGAATCAATCAACTTTTCAGATAATCAAAGTTTTTTGCAACCAGATCTAAGATACGTAAGTTATGTGAAAAACCGCAACCTCTGAAAACCCCTTAAACTAAAAATTACAAAATTGATAGTTCTTAAAAAACAAGTTCTGCCATAAAAAATAAAGCCGACTTTTTCCGAGTTTTTAAAGTCAAAATTTCAAAAAAAAAATCTCACAACAATTCACATTTTTGCATTTCAAAGCTTTACCCAGACGGTAGGCCAAAACCAAATAGAGTTTGGATCCATTTTATAGCAGAATCAATCAACTTTTCAGATAATCAAAGTTTTTTGCAACCAGATCTAAGATACTTAAGTTATGTGAAAAAACAAACCGCACAGTCTGAAAAAACCTTAAATTAAAAATTACTTCCTTAATAAGTTC
>NW_023006714.1:0-556 GCF_900245975.1 Drosophila guanche | reverse complement strand
GCAACCTCTGAAAAAGCCTTAAACTAAAAATTACAAAATTGCTAGTTCTTAAAAAACAAGTTCTGCCATAGAAAATAAAACCAACTTTTCCCGAGTTTTTAAAGTCAAAATTTCGAAAAAAAAAATCTCACAACAATCCACATTTTTGCATTTCAAAGCTTTTCCGAGACGGTAGGCCAAAACCACTCAGAGTTTGGATACATTTTTTAACAGTATCAACCAACTTTTCAGATAATCAAAGTTTTTTACAACCACAGTTAAGATACTCAAGTTATGTGAAAAAAACAAACCGAAACCTCTGAAAAAACCTTAAACTAAAAATTACAAAATTGCTAGTTCTTAAAAAACAAGTTCTGCCATCGTTCGTTCTCTTTTGTAGTGACCAGACGTGTTTTTGTTTTGCGCTCCGTATTTTCCTTTATATTTTGAATAAACACCGGGTTTTATTTCGAAATAATTCTTCTATAATTATTTAATAGCTTGCCGCTTCTCTTAACTATCTTAATACGCGAGTGCATGCCTATTACTTTGTTTAAAATTAAAATCGTATTAATTT
>NW_023006713.1:0-556 GCF_900245975.1 Drosophila guanche | reverse complement strand
ATTAAGATACTTAAGTTATGTGAAGAAACAAACCGCAACCTCTGAAAAAACCTTAAACTAAAAATTACAAAATTGCTAGTTCTTAAAAAAAAAGTTCTGCCATAGAAAATAAAACCGACTTTTCCCGAGTTTTTAAAGTCAAAATTTCGAGAAAAAAAAATCTCACAAAAATCAACATTTTTGCATTTCAAAGCTATTCCGAGACGGTAGGCCAAAACCACAAAAAGTTTGGATCCATTTAATAGCAGTATCAATCAACTTTTCAGATAATCAAAGTTTTTTACAACCACAGTTAAGATACTTAAATTATGTGAAAAAACAAACCACAACCTCTGAAAAAACCTTAAACTAAAAATTACAAAATTACTAGTTCTTAAAAAACAAGTTCTGCCATAGAAAATAAAACCGACTTTTCCCGAGTTTTAAAAGTCAAAATTTCGAAAAAAAAAATCTCACAACAATCAACTTTTTTGCATTTCAAAGCTTTTCCGAGACCGTAGGCCAAAACCACAAACAGTTTGGATCCATTTAATAGCAGTATCAATCAACTTTTCAG
>NW_023006712.1:0-556 GCF_900245975.1 Drosophila guanche | reverse complement strand
TCCAAATTTTGACTTTAAAAACTCGGGAAAAGTCGGGTTTATTTTCTATGGCAGAACTTGTTTTTTAGGAACTTATTAAGGATGTCATTTTTAGTTTAAGGTTTTTTCAGAGGTTGCTGTTTGTTTTTTCACATAACTTAAGTATCTTAATTTTGGTTGTAAAAAAATTTTGATTATCTGAAAAGTTGATTGATACTGCTATAAAATGGATCCAAACAGTTTGTGGTTTTGGCGTACCGCCTGGGTAAAAATTTGACATGCAAAAATGTTGATTGCTGTGATATTTTTTTTTTTTTTTCGAAGTTTTTACTTTAAAAACTTGGGAACTTTTATTTTCTATGGCAGATCTTATTTTTTAAGAACTAGCAATTTTGTAATTTGTAGTTTAAGGTTTTTTCAGAGGTTGCGTTTTGTTTTTTCACATAACTTAAGTATCTTAATTGTGGTTGTAAAAAACGTTGATTATCTGAAAAGTTGATGGATACTGCTATAAAATGGATCCAAACTCTGTGTGGTTTTGGCCTACCTTCTAGGTAAAGCTTTGTAATGCAAAATT
>NW_023006711.1:0-556 GCF_900245975.1 Drosophila guanche | reverse complement strand
ACATAGTTTGGATCCATTTAATAGCAGAATCAATCAACTTTTCAGATAATCAAAGTTTTTTGCGACCAGATCTAAGATACTTAAGTTATGTGAAAAAACAAACCGAAACCTCTGAAAAAACATTAAACCACAAATTACTTCCTTAATAAGTTCTTAAAAAACAAGTTCTGCCATAGAAAATAAACCCGAGTTTTTAAGGTAAAAATTTCGAAAACAAAAAATTTAACAACAATCAACATTTTTGCATTTCAAAGCTTTTCCGAGATGGTAGGCCAAAACCACAACAGTTTGGATCCATTTTATAGCAGTATCAATCAACTTTTCAGATAACCAAAGTTTTTTGCAACCAGATCTAAGATACTTAAGTTATGTAAAAAAACAAGCCGCAACCTCTGAAAAAAACCTTAAACTAAAAATTACAACCTTAATAAGTTCCTAAAAAACAAGTTCTGCCATAGAAAATAAACTCGACTTTTCCCGAGTTTTTAAAGTAAAAATATCGAAAAAAAAATTTCACATCAATCAACATTTTTGCATTTCAAAGCTTAACCCAGAC
>NW_023006710.1:0-556 GCF_900245975.1 Drosophila guanche | reverse complement strand
ATTAAGATACTTATGTTATGTGAAAAAACAAGCCAAAACCTCTGAAAAAACCTTAAACTAAAAATTACAAAATTACTAGTTCTTAAAAAACAAGTTCTGCCATAGAAAATAAAACCGACTTTTCCCGAGTTTTTAAAGTCAGAATTTCGAAGAAAAAAAAATCTCACAACAATAAACATTTTTGCATTTCAAAGCTTTTTCGAGACGGTAGGCCAAAACCACAAACAGTTTGGATCCATTTAATAGCAGTATCAATCAACTTTTTATATAATCAAGGTTTTTTACAACCAAAATTAAGATACTTAAGTTATGTGAAAAAACAAACCGCTACTTCTAAAAAACCTTAAACAAAAAATTTAACAAACTTTGAAAATTTTTAAAAGAAAAGTTCTTCCATAGAAAATAAACCCGACTTTTCCCGAATTTTTAAAGTCAAAATTTCGTAAAAAATACCTCACAAAAATCAACATGTTTGCATTTCAAAGCTTTACCCAGACGGTAGGCCAAAACCACACAGAGGTTGGATCCATATTATAGCAGTATCAATCAACTTTTC
>NW_023006709.1:0-556 GCF_900245975.1 Drosophila guanche | reverse complement strand
AACCAGTTTGGATCCATTATATAGCAGTATCAATAGACTTTTCAGATAATCAAAGTTTTTTACAACCAAAATTAAGATACTTAAGTTATGTGAAAAAACAAACCACAACCTCTGAAAAATCCTTAAACTAAAAATTACAAAATTGCTAGTTCTTAAAAAAACAAGTTCTGCCATAGAAAATAAAACTAACATTTCCCGAGTTTTTAAAGTCAAAATTTCGAAAAAAAAAAATCTCACAACAATCCACATTTTTGCATTTCAAAGCTTTTCAGAGACGGTGGGCCAAAACCAAACAGAGTTTGGATCCACTTTATAGCAGTATAAATCAACTTTTCAGATAATCAACATTTTTTACAGCCAAAATTCAGATTCTTAAGTTATGTGAAAAAACAAACCGCAACCTCTGAAAAAACCTTAAACTAAAAATTACATCCTTAATAAGTTCCTAAAAAAAAAGTTCTGCCATAGAAAATAAACCCGACTTTTCCCGAGTTTTTAAAGTAAAAATATCGAAAAAAAAAAAATCTCACATCAATCAACATTTTTGCATTTCAAA
>NW_023006708.1:0-556 GCF_900245975.1 Drosophila guanche | reverse complement strand
TTTGGTTGTAAAAAACTTTGATTATCTGAAAAGTTGATTGATACTGCTATAAAATGGATCCAAACTCTGTGTGGGTTTGGCCTACCGTCTCGGAAAAGCTTTGAAATGCAAAAATGTGGATTGTTGTAAGATTTTTTTTTCGAAATTTTTACTTTAAAAACTCGGGAGAATTCGGTTTTATTTTCTATGCCAGAACTTGATTTTTAAGAACTAGCATTTTTGTAATTTTTAGTTTAAGGTTTTTTCAGAGGTTGCGGTTTGTTTTTTCACATAACTTAAGTATCTAAGATCTGGTTGCAAAAAACTTTGATTATCAGAAAAGTTGATTGATTCTGCTATAAAATGGATCCAAACTCTGTGTGATTTTTTCCTACCGTCTGGGTAAAGCTTTGAAATGCAAACTAGTTGATTTTTTGAGGTATATTGTACGAAATTTTGACTTTAAAAACTCGGGTTTATTTTCTATGGCAGAACTTGTTTTTTAAGAACTAGGTAAGTATGTAATTTTAAGTTTAAGGTTTTTTCAGAGGTTGCGGTTTGTTTTTTCACATAACTT
>NW_023006707.1:0-556 GCF_900245975.1 Drosophila guanche | reverse complement strand
ACATATCCAACCAAATAAAGTATCAGACATTGCCGGCTAGGTATGTTCCCCATATCATATGCAAAGACAATTTTCAAATGTTTCATCATATGAAATATACCAAGCATGACACCACTCCCTATAAAGGTTTTCTGCCACGGCTTCCGCAAATCAGGTGATTACAATCGAGAGTGCCTCTTACCAGTCATTTGTTCTCGTATTTTAATACAAGAAACACACAAACACTTCAATATTATTCGTATATAGTAACAATTATATACATATCCAACCAAATAAAGTATCACACATTGCCGGCTAGGTATTTTCCCCATACCATATGTAAGGACAAATTTTAAATGTTTCATCATATGAAATATACCAAGCACGACATCACTCCCTATAAAAGTTTTCTGCCACGGCTTCCGCAAATCGGGTGATTACAATCGAGAGTGCCTCTTACCAGTCATTTGTTCTCGTATTTTAATAAAAGAAACACGCCAACACTTCAATATTATTCATATATAGTAACAATTATATACATATCCAACCAAATAAAGTATCAGACATTGCCATCTAC
>NW_023006706.1:0-556 GCF_900245975.1 Drosophila guanche | reverse complement strand
AAGTGTATTTAAAAAATGTGCCCCGCCCCATTCCGACCCCGCAAAAGGGCGAAAACCTCCTAAATCTACAATTTTAAAGATAGAAGAAAACTAAAAACGCCATTCTGTAGGGAATGCCCCCCCCCCCCTCACGCAGCTTATATTTGTTTTGTACCCGGTACTCGAAGAGTAAATAGGGTATATTGTATTTGTGCACAAAGTTAATGTATGTAACACACAGAAGGAATCGTTTACGACCCCATAAAGTATACATATTATTGATCACCATCAATAGCCGAGTCGATTGAGCCCTGTCTGTCTGTCCATCTGTCCGTCCGTCTGTCCGTCCGTCTTGTTGAGCACCTGAATCTCAGAGAGTATAAAAGCTAGAGCCACCAAATTTTGCATCCAGACTTCTGTATACTCACACTGTTACAAGTGTATTTAAAAAATGTGCCCCGCCCCATTCCGACCCCGCAAAAGGGCGAGAACCTCCAAAATCTACAATTTTAAAGATAGAAGAAAACTAAAAACGCCATTTTGTAGGGAATGGCCATATCTATCAGATCAATAAATT
>NW_023006705.1:0-556 GCF_900245975.1 Drosophila guanche | reverse complement strand
AAAGTTTTTTACAACCAAAATTAAGATACTTAAGTTATGTGAAAAAAACACCACAACCTCTGAAAAAACGTTAAACTAAAAATTACAAAATTGCTAGTTCTTAAAAAACAAGTTCTGCCATAGAAAATAAATCCAACTTTTCCCGTGTTTTTAAAGTCAAAATTTCGAAAAAAAAATCTCACAACAATCCACATTTTTGCATTTCAAAGCTTTTCGAGACGGTAGGCCAAAACCACTCAGAGTTTGGATCCATTTTATAGCAGTATCAATCAACTTTTCAGATAATCAAAGTTTTTTACAACCACAGTTAAAATACTTAAGTTATGTGAAAAACAAACCGAAACCTCTGAAAAAACCTTAAACTAAAAATAACAAAATTGCTAGTTCTTAAAAAACAAGTTCTGCCATAGAAAATAAAACCGACTTTTCCCGAGTTTTTAAAGTCAAAATTTCGAAAAAAAAAAATCTCACAACAATCAACATTTTTTCATTTCAAAGCTTTTCCGAGACAGTAGGCCAAAACCACGAAAAGTTTGGATCCATTTAATAGCAGTAT
>NW_023006704.1:0-557 GCF_900245975.1 Drosophila guanche | reverse complement strand
ACACTTCAATATTATTCGTAAATAGTAACAATTATATACATATCAAACCATATAAAGTATCAGACATTGCCATCTAGGTATTTTCCCCATCCCATTTGTAAGGACAAATTTTAAATTGTTCATCATATGAAAAATACCAAGCACGACACCACTCCCTATAGAGGTTTTTTGCCACGGCTTCCGCAAATCGGGTGCCTTCAATAGGGAGTGCCTCTTAGTAGTCATATGTTCTCGTATTTTAATAAAAGAAACACGCAAACACTTCAATATTATTCGTATATAGTAACAATTATATACATATCAAACCATATAAAGTATCAGACATTGCCATCTAGGTATTTTCCCCATATCATATGTCAGGACAAATTTTAAATTCTTCATCATATGAAATATACCAAGCACGACAACACTCCCTATAGAGGTTTTTTGCCACGGCTTCCGCAAATCGGGTGCCTTCAATAGGGAGTGCCTCTTAGTAGTCATTTGTTCTCGTATTTTAATACAAGAAACACACAAAACAACTATACACATATCCAACCAAATAAAGTATCAGACAT
>NW_023006703.1:0-557 GCF_900245975.1 Drosophila guanche | reverse complement strand
TATATAGTAACAATTATATACATATCCAACCATATAAAGTATCAGACATTGCCATCTAGATATTTTCCCCATACCATATGTAAGGACCAATTTTAAATTTTTCATCATATGAAATATACCAAGCACGACACCACTCCCTATAGAGGTTTTTTGCCACGCCTTCCGAAAATCAGGTGCCTTCAATAGGGAGTGCCTCTTAGTAGTCATTTGTTTTCGTATTTTAATACAAGAAACACACAAACACTTCAATATTATTCGTATATAGTAACAACTATACACATATCCAACCATATAAAGTATCAGACATTGCCGGCTAGGTATTTTCCCCATATCATATGCAAAGACAAATTTTAAATTTTTCATCATATGAAATATACCAAGCACGACACCACTCCCTATAGAGGTTTTTTGCCACGGCTTCCGCAAATCGGGTGCCTTCAATAGGGAGTGCCTCTTAGTAGTCATTTGTTTTCGTATTTTAATACAAGAAACACACAAACACTTCAATATTATTCGTATATAGTAACAACTATACACATATCCAACCATATAAAGTA
>NW_023006702.1:0-557 GCF_900245975.1 Drosophila guanche | reverse complement strand
GGGGGGGGGGGGGGGTGGTTTAAAGTCGGCAGAGGCAGAGGCCGAGTGAAGCAGAGTGTGAATGAGAGAATGTGAAAAGAACAACAAAAGCTGCAGGACAGTGTGGGTTTAGCCACTGCTGATTAATTTCTTCTTTCTGGCTATAATAATGATCCAATCGGATCCCAACTTATTGATCTGATAGATATGAGCATTCCCTACAGAATGGCGCCCCTTTTGCGGGGGCGGAATGGGGCGGGGCAAATTTTTAAAATACACTTGTAACAGTGTGAGCATACAGAAAAGTCTGGATGCAAAATTTGGCAGCTCTAGCTTTTATAGTCTCTGAGATTCAGGTGCTCAAGAAGACGGACGGACGGACGGACGGACAGACGGACAGACAGACAGGGCTCAATCGACTCGGCTATTGATGGTGATCAAGAATATATACACTTTATGGGGTCGGAAGCGATTCCTTCTGTGTGTTACATACATTAACTTTGTGCACAAATACAATATACCCTATTTACTTTCTTTAATCTTTCTTCTATCTTTAAAATTGTAGATTTGGGAGGTTT
>NW_023006701.1:0-557 GCF_900245975.1 Drosophila guanche | reverse complement strand
TAATCAAAGTTTTTTGCAACCACAGTTAAGATACTTAAGTTATGTGAAAAAACAAACCGAAACCTCTGAAAAAACCTTAAACTTAAAATTACAAAATTGCTAGTTCTTAAAAAACAAGTTCTGCCATAGAAAATAAAACCAACTTTTCCCGAGTTTTTAAAGTCAAAAATTCGAAAAAAAAAAATCTCACAACAATCCACATTTTTGCATTTCAAAGCTTTTCCGAGACGGTAGGCCAAAACCACACACAGTTTGGATCCATTTTATAGCAGTATCAATCAACTTTTCAGATAATCAAAATTTTTTTGCAACCAGATCTAAGATACTGATGTTATGAAAAAAAAAAACAAACCGCAATCTCTAAAAAAAACCTTAAACTAAAAATTACTTCCTTAATAAGTTCTTAAAAGAAAAGTTCTTCCATAGAAAATAAACCCGACTTTTCCCGAATTTTTAAAGTAAAAATTTCGAAGAAAAAAAAAATCTCACAACAATCAACATTTTTGCATTTCAAAGCTTTTCCGAGACGGTAGGCCAAAACCACAAACAGTTTGGAT
>NW_023006700.1:0-557 GCF_900245975.1 Drosophila guanche | reverse complement strand
CTATGGAAGAACTTTTCTTTTAAAAATTTTCAAAGTTTGTTACTTTTTTGTTTAAGGTTTTTTAGAAGTAGCGGTTTGTTTTTTCACATAACTTAACCATCTTAGACCTGGTTGTAAAGAACTTTGATTACTTTGAATTTTCATAGGTTGCGGTTTGTTTTTTCACATAACTTAAGTATCTTAATTTTGGTTGTAAAAAGCCTTGATTATCTAAAAAGTTGATTGATACTGCTATTAAATGGATCCAAACTGTTTGTGGTTTTGGCCTACCGTCTCGGAAAAGCTTTGAAATGCAAAAATGTTGATTGTTGTGAGATTTTTTTTCGAAATTTTTACTTTAAAAACTCGGGAGAAGTCTGTTTTATTTTCTATGCCAGAACTTGTTTTTTAAGAACTAGCAATTTTGTAATTTTTAGTTTACGGTTTTTTCAGAGGTTGTGGTTTGTTTTTTCACATAACTTAAGTATCTTAATTTTGGTTGTAAAAAACTTTGATTATCTGAAAAGTTGATTGATACTACTATAAAATGGATCCAAACTGTGTGGTTTTGGCCTACC
>NW_023006699.1:0-557 GCF_900245975.1 Drosophila guanche | reverse complement strand
TAAACCCGACTTTTCCCGAGTTTTTAAAGTAAAAATTTCGAAAACAAAAAATCTCACAACAATCAACATTTTTGCATTTCAAAGCTTTACCCAGACGGTAGGCCAAAACCACACAGAGTTTGGATCCATTTTATAGCAGTATCAATCAACTATTCAGATAATCAAAGTTTTTTACAACCAGATCTAAGATACTTAAGTTATGTGAAAAAACAAACCGCAAAGTCTGAAAAAACCTTAAATTAAAAGTTACTTCCCTAATAAGTTCTTAAAAAACAAGTTCTGCCATAGAAAATAAACCCGACTTTTCCCGAGTTTTTAAAGTCAAAAATTCAGAAAAAAAAAAATCTCACATCAATCCACATTTTTGCATTTCAAAGCTTTTCCGAGACGGTAGGCCAAAACCACACAGAGTTTGGATCCATTTTATAGCAGTATCAATCAACTATTCAGATAATCAACGTTTTTTGCAACCAGATCTAAGATACTTAAGTTATGTGAAAAAACAAACCGCAAAGTCTGAAAAAACCTTAAATTAAAAGTTACTTCCTTAATAAGTT
>NW_023006698.1:0-557 GCF_900245975.1 Drosophila guanche | reverse complement strand
TTCAAAGCTTTACCCAGACGGTAGGCCAAAACCACAAACAGGCTGGATTCATTTTATAGCAGTATCAATCAAGCTTTCAGATAATCAAAGTTTTTTACAACCAAAATTAAGATACTTAAGTTATGTGAAAAAACAAACCGCAACCTCTGAAAAAACCTTAAACTTAAAATTACTTCCTTAATAAGTTCTTAAAAAACAAATTCTGCCATAGAAAATAAAACCGACTTTTCCCAATTTTTTAAAGTCAAAATTTCGTACAAAATACCTCACAAAAATCAATATTTTTACATTTCAAAGCTTTACCCAGACTAGCTCTACCCAGGTAGGCCAAAATCACACAGAGTTTGGATCCATTTTATAGCAGAATCAATCATCTTTTCTGATAATCAAAGTTTTTTGCAACCAGATCTTAGATACTTAAGTTATGTGAAAAAACAAACCGCAACCTCTGAAAAAACCTTAAACTAAAAATTACAAAAATGCTAGTTCTTAAAAAACAAGTTCTGGCATAGAAAATAAAACCGACTTCTCCCAAGTTTTTAAAGTAAAAATTTCGA
>NW_023006697.1:0-557 GCF_900245975.1 Drosophila guanche | reverse complement strand
TGTATATTTCCCAGACGGTAAAGCAAAAACACAAAGTGTTTGGAACCAAAACCACACAGAGTTTGGATCCACTTGATAGCAGTATGAATAAACTTTTCAGATAAACAAAGTTCCATACAACCAGATCTAAGATAACTAGGTTATGTGAAAAAAACAAACCTCAAACCTTTTAAAGTCAAAAATTCGCAAAAAAAAAAATTTCACAAAAATCCACATTTTTGCATTTCAAAGCTTTTCCGATACGGTAGGCCAAAACCACACAGAGTTTGGATCCATTTTATGGCAGAATCAATCAACTTTTCAGATAATCAAAGTTTTTTACAACCACAGTTAAGATACTTCAGTTATGTGAAAAAAAAAACCGAAACCTCTGAAAAAACCTTAAACTAAAAATTACAAAATTGCTAGTTCTTAAAAAACAAGTTCTGCCATAGAAAATAAAACCTACTTTTCCCGAGTTTTTAAAGTTAAAATTTCGAAAAAAAGAAATCTCACAACAATCAACATTTTTGCATTTCAAAGCTTTTCCGAGACCGTAGGCCAAAACCACAAACAGT
>NW_023006696.1:0-557 GCF_900245975.1 Drosophila guanche | reverse complement strand
GATCCATTTTATAGCAGAATCAATCAACTTTTCTGATAATCAAAGTTTTTTGCAACCAGATCTAAGATACTTAAGGTTTGTAAAAAAACGAACCGCAACCTCTGAAAAAAACCTTAAACTAAAAATTACAAAAATGCTAATTCTTAAAAAACAAGTTCTGGCATAGAAAATAAAACCGACTTCTCCCGAGTTTTTAAAGAAAAATTTCGAAAAAAAAATCCCACAACAATCCACATTTTTGCATTTCAAAGCTTTTCCGAGACGGTAGGCCAAAACCACACAGAGTTTGGATCCATTTTATAGCAGAATCAATCAACTTTTCTGATAATCAAAGTTTTTTGCAACCAGATCTAAGATACTTAAGTTATGTAAAAAAACAAACCGCAACCTCTGAAAAAACCTTAAACTAAAAATTACATCCTTAATAAATTCCTAAAAAACAAGTTCTGGCATAGAAAATAAAACCGACTTCTCCCGAGTTTTTAAAGTAAAAATTTCGAAAAAAAATCTTACAACAATCCACATTTTTGCATTTCAAAGCTTTTCCGAAACGGTAG
>NW_023006695.1:0-557 GCF_900245975.1 Drosophila guanche | reverse complement strand
CAACTTTTCAGATAATTAAAGTTTTTTACAACCAAAATTAAGATGTTTAAGTTATGTGAAAAAACAAACCGCAACCTCTGAAAAAACCTTAAACTTAAAATTTCTTTCTTAATAAGTTCTTAAAAAACAAGTTCTGCCATAGAAAATAAACCCGAGATTTTAAAGTCAAAATTTTGTCCAAATACCTCACAAAAATGACAATTTTTTCATTTTAAAGCTTAACCCAGACGGTAGGCCAAAACCACACGGAGTTTGGATCCATTTTATAGCAGAATCAATCAACTTTTCAGATAATCAAAGTTTTTTACAACCAAAATTAAGATACTTAAGTTATGTGAAAAACCAACCGCAACATCTGAAAAACCTTAAAATAAAAATTACTTCCTTAATAAGTTCCTAAAAAACAAGTTCTGCCAAAGAAAGTAAACCCAACTTTTCCCGAGCTTTTAATGTAAAAATATCGAAAAAAAAAAAAATCTCACAACAATCAACATTTTTGCATTTCAAAGCCTTTCCGAGACAGTAGGCCAAAACCACAAACAGTTTGGATCCATTTA
>NW_023006694.1:0-557 GCF_900245975.1 Drosophila guanche | reverse complement strand
AAAAATTTCGAAAACAAAAAATCTCACAACAATCGACAATTTTGCATTTCAAAGCTTTTCCGAGACGGTAGGCCAAAACCGCAAACAGTTTGGATCCATTTTATAGCAGTATTAATTAACTTTTCAGATAATCAAAGTGTTTTACACCCAAAATTAAGATACTTAAGTTATGTGAAAAAACAAACCGCAGCCTCTGAAAAAATCTGAAACTTAAAATTACTTCCTTAATAAGTTCTTAAAAAACAAGTTCTGCCATAGAAAATATACCCGACTTTTCCCGAGTTTTTAAAGTCAAAATTTGGAAAAAAAAATTTCACAACAATAAGCATTTTTGCATTTCAAAGCTTAACCGAGACGGTAGGCCAAAACCACACAGAGTTTGGATCCATTTTATAGCAGTATCAATCAACTTTTCAGATAATCAAAGTTTTTTACAACCACAATTAAGATACGTAAGTTGTGTGAAAAAACAAAACGCAACCTCTGAAAAAACGTTAAACTAATATTTACAAAATTGCTATTTCTTAAAAAACAAGATCTGCCATAGAAAATAAGAC
>NW_023006693.1:0-557 GCF_900245975.1 Drosophila guanche | reverse complement strand
ATTCCGAAAAAGAAGGGGACTCCCTTGACGAAGTTTATGCACTCCGATCTTCCGAAATTAGTAAATGCTGGAATTGCGAAGAACAGGGCCACAAATACCAGGAATGCCTAAAACCTCGTCGTATTTTCTGTTATGGTTGTGGTGTACCTGATACGTACAAGCCCAACTGTGCAAAGTGTAAATCGACTACGGAAAACGTATCCCAGGATGTCCGTCGGTCAACAAGACGCGACATCCGACGTTAGTCTCGGATGTTCAACATACACATTTTATTACCGGACGTGAACTTAAACCAGACAAATCCAAATCCTCCTCAGACATACCACTCCCCCTACATTTCAGACCATACCATATTAGACTTCGAGAATATCAGAAGCGCAGAGCCGAAATTTTTGATGCCAAACCTCCTTTAGCGGTGTTGTCTCGTTCAGCGGAACGAATGCGTGAATTTTGGAAGCGAAAGAGAAGCCTACGTCACGTCACTGTTTCCTCGGTCGTTCACAAAGCGAGCGATATTCGTCCTTTTACTCAAGTTGAGATACTCGGTGAGAGTTACC